>NW_028261178.1:12500-30000 GCF_056163025.1 Triticum urartu | reverse complement strand
AACCTACGACCAGTCAGTTAACAGCCGACCGCTCTACCACTGAGCTACTGAGGAACAAGGGGGGATTCGACCTCCTAGAGTTCAACTCCCGCTCTCAACCCATGAACAATATGAGTCCGAAGCTTCTTTCGTAACTCCCATAATTTCTTCGTAGTGGCTCCGTTCCATGCCTCATTTCATAGGGAAGCCCAAAGTGGCTCTATTTCATTCTATTTCACTTCCTAGCACTTCCTATCATTTAATATCCATCCCTTTGGTCTTATTGACATAAGAGATGTCATTTATAGTCTATCTCTTTCTATATATGGAAAGTCAAGAAATTCTCATCGAAACATCGAGAAATTGTGCATATAGAAAACTCTAAAGAAAGAAAAAAAGGAGACCCATGCCATGATTTTCAAATCTTTTCTATTTAGTAGTCTAAGTTTCTCGATGAGGATAATTAATTCGGTCGTTGTGGTCGGACTCTATTATGGATTTCTGACTACATTCTCCATAGGTCCCTCTTAGATCTTCTTTCTCCAATCTTGGATTAGGGAAGAAGGAGATATTCGCGACTACTGGCGATTTCATTATGGGGCAGCTCATGATCTTCATATCGATCTATTATCCACCTCTGTATCTATTCTTTCTTAGCTAAACAGGTGGAAGATCTATCCAATTTGGTTATATTATATCATGGACTCGAAAAACGGATCTGAATTTGACTGAAATGCACGATCTTCACAGGTATCACTTTTCACGATACCTAAAAGGTGGAATAGCGATTTTCGAACCATTTCCTATAAGAGAATGGTTTCCATTACTTTGAGAAATGGATTCTTATATCAAACTATAGCTATTGCATTAAAGAAGAAAAGAAACTAATAGAAGTCGAAGACGCGGAATGATAGTGAATAGAGAGAAAGATTCTTCTGATTTTCTTGTTTCTATCTACTAGACGCCGTAGAGAATTGAGAATTTTCATGTCTTTCAATTCTCGTACTCGTAATTGGAAAGTTATGGAAGGAGACCCATCATTTTGCAATGAAAACAACATATAAAACTCTGGACAATTTCGAAATCAGGCCAAGCGTCTTAATACATATGCAAAAAAATTCATTATTGGCCCACCATTGATTAGAAGATTTAGCTTGTATGAATCGCTATTGGTTTGATACGAATAATGACAATCGTTTCAGTATGTTAAGGATACAGATGTATCCACAATTCATTTAGAGTTACTTAATAGTCTATTTCTTATACCATATCTCTATCCCGTGAAATTCTCGAGCCAAAAGATGGATGCATATGCTGTGTTTCATTTTGCTAAATGATATCAATTAAATGGTGTATCAATTCCATAAATTGCATATAGCAATAAATAAATCAGCAAAATTCTTTCTAATATTTTAGATAGAAGAAACATTTCTTCTATCTAAAATATTAGAAAGAATGTACCCTTCTATCCAAATCCAATTTGCATCGATAAAATAAATCCAAATTCCAGTAGTAGATGAATAATTGCAAATTTGTGTGTGTACGAGATTAGAATAACTTCAAAATAACTGACATAATTTTGTATTTTTCCTGATCAGAAAAATACATGAAAAAGAAAGGAGGTAGAAAAATTTTTGGATTTATGGTTAAAGAAGAAAAAGAAGAAAACAGGGGTTCTGTTGAATTTCAAGTATTCAGTTTCACCAATAAGATACGGAGACTTGCTTCACATTTGGAATTACACAAAAAAGATTTTTCATCGGAAAGAGGTCTACGAAGACTTTTGGGAAAACGTCGACGTTTGCTGGCTTATTTGGCAAAGAAAAATAGAGTACGTTATAAGAAATTAATCGGTCAGTTGAATATTCGGGAGCAGTAATTTAATCGTTCAAATTTTTTTCTTGTTTTATTATTTTTTTAGTAGTCTTATAGTAGTCTTAGATTTTTCATTTTGATGAGCCTCGCTTTGAGGAATTCATGGAATAATCCATTTTCATGGAATAATGAATTAAGGAAGAAAGGATATGAGTCTACCGCTTACAAGAAAAGATCTCATGATAGTCAATATGGGCCCTCAACACCCATCAATGCATGGTGTTCTTCGACTGATCGTTACTCTCGATGGTGAGGATGTTATTGATTGTGAACCCATATTAGGGTATTTACACAGAGGAATGGAAAAAATCGCGGAAAACCGAACTATTATACAATACTTACCTTATGTAACAAGGATATAGAGAGATTGTAGAAAGGGGATAGGATAGTTATTTTTGCAAGAGACTTGTTGTAAATTCCTTAACTTAAGAAAGAAAAAAGAATAAAAACACAGATACATAACATAAAAAAAAGAATAAATAAGACGAGATTCGACCTCCCCCTACATATTTAATTTCCTCTCCTATACAAAAACTAGCAAGACCCACTCCATTGGTAATTCCATCAATAACACCCTTATCAAAAAACTCCGTGAGTTCGGTTAACCCTCTTATACCGAGGGTAAAGACCCTAGTATAGAAAATATCTATATAACCACGATTATATGACCAACTGTATATATTTTTTTTTACTTGATCTAAAAATTCTTTTTTAGGATTTCCTTTGTAAAAAGAGTTTATTAAATCCAAATTCTGAAAAAAAGAATAAGCGGATCCATAGAAGATATATGCTATGAATAAACCAAAGATAGCTAGACTTACAGAAGAAATTGCATTAGTAATAAATTCATATGAATTTACAAAAGAATTAGAACTTTCCTGGGTAAAGTTTATTGAGGGAGTTAACCACTTTGATAATATGGTTAACTCTGCTATTCCATTACCAATTCCTCCATTATCAAAAGAGATTCCTATGAATCCAATGAACAAAGTGAAAAGTAGTAATATAAGAAGAGGAAATAACATAGTATTTCCCGTTTCATGCGGATAGGCAAAAGTTTTTTTAGCCCCAAAAGACGTAGTAAAGGATCCTATCCTATTTCTTGTATTACCTTGAATTTTTGGTATATTTTGTGAAAAAAAAGAAACTCCACTCTTCGTTGTTGATAAAACGAAATCCCTATTCACTCCTTTGGGTATCCTTTTTCCCCATAAGGATATTGAATACAAGGAACTCTCTTTAGTGCTACTGTAATTTTGAAAATGAACACGCAAATACCCATCAAATGTAAGTAAATATATCCGAAACATATAAAAGGCAGTTAATCCTGCAGTAAAGGAGGCTATTATTCCAAAAAAGGGCGAATACAACCAACTATTACTAAGGATTTCATCTTTGGACCAGAAGCAAGCAAGAGGTGGAATACCACAAAGAGAAAGTGTACCCCATAAAAAAGTAGTTCTTGTGATTGGAATGTATTTTCTTAAACCGCCCATAAGAACCATATTTTGACTTTTATCTGGTGAATATCCAACAAGAGGTTCCATTGAATGAATAACGGATCCGGATCCCAAGAACAATAAAGCTTTTGAATAAGCATGAGTGATCAAATGGAATAAAGCAGCTTGATAAGAACCTATACCTAGAGCTAACATCATATAACCCAATTGAGACATTGTAGAATAGGCTAAGCTTCTTTTAATATCTCTCTGAGCAAGAGCTAAAGTAGCTCCTAAGAATAGTGTTATTGTACCTACTAAAGAAATAAAACTCATTATCAAAGGTAAAGATATGAAAAGAGGAAGAAGTCGAGCTAGAAGAAAAATTCCCGCAGCAACCATAGTTGCTGCGTGTATAAGAGCCGAAATAGGAGTGGGCCCTTCCATAGCATCGGGTAACCATACGTGAAGAGGGAATTGTGCGGATTTCGCAACTGCACCAAGGAATAATAAAAAAGCACACAAAGTAGTAAGTAAAGAGTTAATTCCATTATTAGGAATCCAGTTATTAGCTATTTTGAACAAATCCCTAAACTCTAAACTACCTGTTATCCAAAAAAAACCTAAAATTCCTAATAATAGACCAAAATCCCCTACACGATTAGTTACAAAAGCTTTTTGACAAGCACTCGCTGCGATTGGTCGTGTAAACCAAAAGCCTATCAATAAATAAGAACACATTCCCACGAGTTCCCAAAAAAAATAAATTTGTATCAAATTGGAGCTAGTAACCAATCCCAACATGGAAGTATTGAAAAAACTTATATAAACAAAAAATCTCAAATATCCTTCATCGTGAGACATATAACCATCACTATAAATAAGAACCAGGATTCCTACAGTAGTAATTAGTATTAACATAATAGAAGTAAGTGGGTCAATCAAGTATCCAAATTCTAAAGAAAAATCATTATTGACGGTCCAAGACCATAGATATTGATAGATCGAACTTCCATTTATTTGTTGAATAGACAGTTGAACTGAGAATACCATAGCTATACTTAAGAGTAAAACACTAGGAAAAGCCCATATGCGACGAAGATTTTTTGTTGCTGTCGGAATAAGAATAAGGCCAAATCCCATTGACATAATAACTGGAAGTGGGAGAAGAGGGATTACCCATGCATATTGATATGTATGTTCCATAAGAAAAGAAATTGCAATTTTTACTTCAATTTTTACTTCAATTTTTCTATAAAATTGTTTCCGATTCACCAAACCAATTCTTATCTCTTTCTGAAAGAATAAATAAAAAGAATAAGAAAAAATACTGAAATTCTTAATTTTTCCAAAATTTATCTCATTGAAATAATTAAAAATTAAGAATGGGTTTAGTTGGTTAAATTAAAAAAGTTAATAAAATAACTAGGTAACGAAGTTATTTTATTAACTAAATAAAGATATTTATAAAAATAAAAAAAAAAAAGTGGAATCATTTTACTTTCTATTCATAATTCATTTTTATATTTCTTTAAAACAAAGATGAAACAGCTCTCTTGTTCCATAATTAACTGATTGAGTGAATTCCAATGAAAACCTATGTTTATAAGAAATTATCGAATAGTCCTTACTTCATATAGAACTAAAATTCTAATGACTATAAATTACCTAAGTTTTAGAATGTCTTGTTTAAGAGACTCAGTATTTTTTGTTTTGATTGGAATTCCTTTCCTTTATGGAATACCATTCTGAACTTAATTAACTATTTTCATTTTCCCTTCTTTTTATCCCCCCGTCTTATCTTATATGGGGGATAGGCTTCCATACCATATATCTATATATGGAGTATACTTGATATATAAATAGATATAAATAGATTTAAATGAGAAACCCTTCTATATATTCTATATTATTAAAAAAAAAGTATAAAATATATAAAGAAAAAATGTTAAAAAATTCTTGTTGTCTTATCCGCATTAGACAAAATGAAGTAAAAAATAATTCAAAATTTAAGTATCTTTCAGTATCTAAGTATAAATACTAATAAAAAGAAGAAAGAAGGATTGATTTGCAGCAATAGATGTCTTTCACATACAACTAGAAAAAAGTAATTTCCTTTTTGAATGGCAGTTCCAAAAAAACGTACTTCAATGTCAAAAAAGCGTATTCGTAAAAATATTTGGAAGAAAAAGACTTATTTTTCCATAGTACAATCTTATTCTTTAGTAAAATCAAGATCATTTTCGAGCGGTAATGAGCATCCAAAACCAAAGGGTTTTTCTGGGCAACAAACAAATAATAAGATTTTGGAATAATATGAATTGACTTATCAAAAAAGAATTCCAATTATTTAATAATTTGGATTCTTCTTTGAATGTACTTTTATGTGTCGAATTACTCGGTACAATATTCTTAGAACAAAAAACCCCTCTTATCTTATATATACAAGAAAAAAAAAGTTTTGTTTGGTATACTGTGTGCTAAGTATTCTTTTCCTATCAATGAACTTTTCATAATTTTCCTAATAGAATCCTCATATTCTATTAGGAAAATTATGAAAAGTGGAGTATTCTTACAATAGGACTTACAACTTCCACCTATCTTCTCCAAAATCATAAGGTTAGTAAATCTTATTAATAAGAGCATAAAGACTTTCATTCTAGAAATTTTTAAAAAATCCAAAAAGCCTTTTCTATTTATCCATTTTATTTTAATTTCATCATTAAATAGAAACCCTTTTGGATTTTTTTCATTGTATTGAAAGAATTTTCAAAATGTAAAGGGGAAATTAATTAGAAAAAATTAGTTCTATAATTGCAAGTTAGAAAAAAGAAGTTCCAACTCTTTCAAGCAGTGTTTGTGTTTCTATTGGGCAAAGCAAGAGTTTATTGTAAAAAAAAAAAATGGAAACGATACTACCAAACGAAGTCTATTTTAATGAAAACTCTAATGTTCCTAAATTTTATGGACTTTCCCAATATCGACGATTCCCAAGATAATAGCTATTATTCTTTTAAGTTACCTATTATTTGAAGTTAGCCGCCATGGTGAAATTGGTAGACACGCTGCTCTTAGGAAGCAGTGCTCAAGCATCTCGGTTCGAATCCGAGTGGCGGCATTCTTGAAAAAGAATACAATAGATTAGAAATCAATTCGAAATTTACAATTTTGTAATGGGACCTTCCCCTTATGCTATTTGCAACTTTAGAACATATACTAACTCATATCTCTTTCTCAACGATTTCAATTGTGATTACGATTCATTTTATAACCTTATTAGTTCGTGAACTTGGAGGATTACGCGATTCGTCAGAAAAAGGAATGATAGTTACTTTTTTCTCTATAACAGGATTCTTAGTTTCTCGTTGGGCTTCCTCGGGACATTTTCCATTAAGTAATTTATATGAGTCATTGATCTTCCTTTCATGGGCCCTGTATATTCTTCATACCATTCCTAAAATACAGAACTCTAAAAATGATTTAAGCACAATAACTACGCCAAGTACTATTTTAACGCAAGGCTTTGCCACATCGGGTCTTTTAACTGAAATGCATCAATCCACGATACTAGTACCTGCTCTACAATCTCAGTGGTTAATGATGCATGTCAGTATGATGTTATTAAGCTATGCAACTCTTTTGTGCGGATCCTTATTATCTGCCGCTATTCTAATCATTAGATTTCGAAATAATTTCCATTTCTTTTCTAAAAAGAAAAAAAATGTTTTAAATAAAACATTTTTCTTTAGTGATATTAAATATTTTTATGCAAAAAGAAGTGCTTTAAAAAGAACCTCTGTCCCTTCATTTCCAAATTATTACAAATATCAATTAACGGAGCGTTTGGATTCTTGGAGTTATCGTGTCATTAGCCTAGGATTTACCCTTTTAACCGTAGGTATTCTTTGTGGAGCAGTATGGGCTAATGAGGCCTGGGGATCCTATTGGAATTGGGATCCTAAGGAAACTTGGGCATTTATTACTTGGACCATATTCGCAATTTATTTACATAGTAGAACAAATCCAAATTGGAAGGGTACGAATTCTGCACTTATAGCTTTGATAGGATTTCTTATAATTTGGATTTGTTATTTTGGTATAAATCTATTAGGAATAGGCTTACATAGTTATGGTTCGTTTACATTAACACCTAAATGATTACATAAAATAAAACCTTCATGAAATGAAGGTTTTTACTTTTATGTTTTATTTGAGAACCCCTTGAACGCCTTATCAAAGGGTTCTCAAAAATTCGAGATAGATCTAATTATACTTTTTTACTTATTTCTGCATTATATACTTTTTTACTTATTTCTGCATTAATAGAGCAGACGAGTAAAAAAAAGCAAACCTATTTAGGATAATAATTGGATAAGAGAGCCTCTACCCTGTCAACGGATAGGGAGAGAACAAAATCTGGATAAATACCAATTCCTATTACTGGTAAAAAGATACAGATTAAAATAAAGAGTTCTCGTGGTCCAGAATCCACAAAATTTGCGTTTGGAACATTAAATAGCTTGTATCCATAGAACATCTGGCGTAACATAGATAATAAATAAATAGGAGTTAATATCATTCCAATTGCCATTACAAAAGTAATTAGTGTTTTTGGCATTAACAGAAATTTTGGACTAGTAATTAGTCCAAAAAATACTACTAATTCTGCGACAAAACCACTCATTCCTGGTAAGGCAAGAGAAGCCATTGAAAAGCTACTAAACATGGTAAAAATTTTAGGCATTGGGATAGATATTCCCCCCAGTTCTTCGAGATAAACAAGACGCATTCTATCAGAAGCGGTTCCTGCCAAGAAAAAAAGTGTAGCACCAATAAATCCATGGGATAATATTTGTAAAATAGCTCCATTGAGTCCAATGTTGGTTATGGAACCAATTCCTATAATTATGAAACCCATGTGAGATACAGAGGAATAAGCTATTCTTTTTTTGAAATTTCGTTGACCAAGAGAAGTTGAAGCTGCATAGATTATTTGGATCGCTCCTATTATTACTAACCAGGGCGAAAATAGATAATGAGCATGAGGTAACAATTCCATGTTGATCCGAATCAATCCATATGCTCCCATCTTTAATAATATTCCCGCTAAAAGCATACATGTACTATAATGTGCTTCCCCATGGGTATCTGGTAACCACGTATGTAGGGGTATAATCGGCAATTTGACAGCATAAGCAATAAGGAAGCCAAAATATAAAAGTATTTCCAAGGTTGCAGGGTATGATTGATTAATTAATCTTTCCAAATCTAATCCTGGTTCGTTGGAACCATATAAGCCCATACCCAGAACTCCGATTAAGAAAAAAATGGAACCGCCTGCAGTATACAAAATAAACTTTGTAGCTGAATATAGACGCCTCTTCCCCCCCCACATGGATAAAAGTAAGTAAACAGGAATTAATTCTAACTCCCACATGATAAAAAAAAGTAAAAGGTCTCGCGAAGAAAATAATCCTATTTGACCACTATACATTGCGAGCATCAGGAAATAGAATAATCGCGAATTCCGTGTAATTGGCCAAGCTGCTAAAGTAGCTAAAGTAGTGATAAATCCTGTCAATAAAATAGATCCTAATGAAAGTCCATCGATTCCCAATCTCCAGTGGAAATCGAAGACATCTATCCATTTATAATCCTCCTTTAATTGGATTAAGGGATCCTCCAGTTGGAAATGATAACAGAACGCATAAGTCATTAGAAGGAATTCTAATAAACAAATAGATATAGTATACCACCTAACGACTTTGTTTCCCTTATGAGGTAAAAAGAAAATTAATGAACCTGCAAATATCGGCAAAACAACAAGTATTGTTAACCAAGGAAAATAACTCATGATAAAGTGATAAAGACAAGATACGTTTTGACCAGAAAAGCCCGTGCTCGATTATTTCGAGCACAGGCTTCTTCGGTAAAGAGGAATCAGACGATTCGAGTGAAGTTTTTTGTAACGTATCAATAAGATAGAGCCATGCTACGTGTTGTTTCAGGCCCTAAATAAACGCGGACACTTAAAAAATCTGTCGGGCAGGCAGATTCACATCTCTTACAACCCACACAATCTTCGGTTCTCGGCGCGGAAGCAATTTGCTTGGCTTTACATCCATCCCAGGGTATCATTTCTAATACATCTGTTGGACAAGCTCGTACACATTGAGTGCATCCTATACATGTATCGTAAATTTTTACGGAATGTGACATTGGATCTATAAATTTTTCTTTTCAACATAAAATTTTTCGATCTGGTAAAAATGAAATTAGTACTATAATGAGTCATATGTATTGTAGACACCAGACGAAGCAATGGTTTATCCAAACTTCAAAAAAAAAAATCTATTTTTTAATCTGTTTGTGAGAAAGCGTGAAGAGAGCCAAGAGACTTTAATTTTGGATTTCAACAATAAATAAGAAATAAGAAAGAATTTTACGAATTGTACAGACGAATTCGAATTAGCCAATAAATTGGCTATCGTCTTTTCAATATAAATTATTGCAATATTCAAATTGCAATATCAATGAATTACAAATACAAAAATTCATTTAAGTGAAAAAGAATACTATGCAATAATCTACTAAAAAAAATGGATATTCTCAAATAATACTAAGAAAATAGTATTGATTTCTATTTATTTTAATATGTGCGCCTTTGTTTAGAGGATTCTATGTCTAATTATTCAAAAGTCTAATTATTCAATAAATTAGATTGATTGATACGAGTGGATTTCCTATTACGATGGATGGAAGAAAGAATGGATAGTCCAATAGCGGCTTCAGCAGCTGCAAGGGCTATAACAAAAATTGCGAAAATATCTCCTTTTAATTGGCGACTATCAAATAGATCAGAAAATGTTACGAGATTTAGATTAATTGAATTCAGTATAAGTTCAAGACATATTAGAGCTCTAACCATGTTTCGGCTTGTGATCAATCCATAGATACCAATCGAAAATAAATAGACACTCAAAAAAAGTACATGCTCAAACATCATTAACTAACTCCTTATCAATCTCGATTCATTTCAATATGAGGGCAAGAATTGAACCGATTCAATTAATTACAATAGAACAATTACACAACAAAAGAAAAAAAAAAAAAAAAAAAAGGAGGTATTTGTTGGCAGTAGATGGATTTTACTAAATCAAAATTGTGATTCTTTAGTTATTTATTTTAGATTTGCAATTCTTATAATTTGTACTTTTTCTAAGTTTTCTTATTGCCGAGCCATAGTAATTGCACCTATTAAAGAAACTAGAAGAATTATGGAAATGAGTTCAAACGGAAGATAAAAATCGGTTGCTAAATGAATTCCAATTTGTTGAACATTATTTATGAGACCCTGTTCTACTATTTGGTTTGATCTTGTAGTCCAAAGAATTCCATACCACGACGTATCTGGGATAGTAGTCATTAGTGAAAAAACAATAGTTATACAAACGAGTGAAGTGAACCCATCTCCAATAGTCCAATAATTCTTATCTTTAGACCATTCTGAGCCATTTACGAACATTACAGCGAATATGATCAAGACATTTATGGCTCCCACATAAATAAGAAGTTGTGCGACAGCTACAAAGTAGGAATTTAATAAAAAATAGAATAAGGATATACAAACAAGAACTAATCCCAGCGAAAAGGCAGAATAAATGGGGTTGGTAAGTAATACTACTCCTAGACCCCCTAGTAGAAGAACAAATCCCCCAAATAGCATAAGAATCTCATGTATTGGTCCAGGTAAATCCATTATGGATAAAAAGAAATTAATAGTATAAAATTTTTCATGAACTGACTAAAACTAAAGGATTCAAGGAAGGAAAAAAGGATTAGGGTATTTTTTTGTGTATAAACTTATAGTTATAAATTATATTATATCACGAAAATCTAGTCTGATTTAAAATAAGAAATAATTTCCAATAAGCAGTAGTTTTTCGTTTTTCTTTATAGTTTAATTTTAAAGTTTAATAAAGAATTATTAGATTTTTATAACAGAAAGACAAAATCAAAGTTTAGTAATCAGTAATCGTTCTTGAATTCGAAGATTTTTCTTTGTTTATTTTACTTTCAGACGAATTCCTAATTGTTTGAATTGTGTAATCTCCCATTATGGAGATTGGTAACCGACTTAAAGCAATTTGATTGTAATTCAATTCATGACGATCATAGGTAGAAAGTTCATATTCTTCAGTCATTGATAAACAGCTTGTTGGACAGTACTCAACACAATTGCCACAAAATATACAAACTCCGAAATCAATACTATAATTAAGCAATTGTTTTCTTTTAATATCCTTTTCAAATCTCCAATCCACAACGGGTAAATCTATCGGACATACGCGAACACATACTTCACAAGCAATACATTTATCAAATTCAAAGTGGATTCGCCCTCGGAAACGCTCTGGTGTAATTGATTTTTCATAAGGGTAGTGAATCGTTATAGGTAAACGATTTGTGTGGGATATAAGGTAGTTATGAAACTTTGACCTATGTACCTTGTAGCACGTATTGTTTGTTGACCATAACTCATGAACCCAGTTACCATAGGGAACATATTCATTCTAAATATCTATGAAAAAGATATGTTTCTTTCTCTTGTTTGAGAGAGCTTTTGTGTTGAAAATATTCTTACTATTATTGTATTATCTTATTTATAGTGAAACAAGTTGAGAAGAGGTTGTTAATAAGAGATTGCCCAGGGAAATAGGTAAAAGAAATTTCCATCCAAGATTTAATAACTGATCCATTCTCATCCTCGGTAAAGTCCATCTTATTGTGATAGAAATGAAGAGAAATAAATAAGCTTTAGTTAATGTAATAAATATACCCATTGTCATTTCCAAAATTCCAACTGCTTTATTCATTTGGAAAAAATCAAAAAAGGATATATAGGGAATAGATAAATTCCACCCGCCCAAGTAGAGAACTGTTACAAATAAAGAAGAAACTAATAAATTTAGGTAAGAAACAAGATAAAATAAACCATATTTGATACCGGAATATTCAGTTTGGTAACCTGCTACTAATTCTTCCTCCGCTTCTGGTAAATCAAAGGGTAATCTTTCACATTCTGCCAAAGAAGAAATTAAAAAAACCAGAAAACCTATAGGCTGACGCCAAATATTCCATCCAAAAAAACCGTATTTTGACTGTGCTTCAACTATATCAACTGTACTTGAACTGTTAGATAATCATAGTCGGTGATAACATCACAGTTCCCACCGCTATTTCAAAACCGTACATGAAACCTTAGCTTCATACGGCTTCTCTATGATCAGAAAAAGGAAAGGACTGTTTTGTTCCTAGCCCCGGGGGCGTAGATAGAATTAGATAAAATAAAATAGATTTGAAAGTCCTAAATTAGACCAAAGGAATTCCGTCTGCTAGAATAAGAAAAAGCGCTTCCGAATTGATCTCATCCTTTATAATATAATGAAAATTTTTCTTTGTTCAGTAATAACTTAATCTTGGAATAAAACACTTGTTACTTGTTATAGGAATTCAATTAATAAATGGAAAGAGTTGGGTATTAGTTCATGAGCAATTCTGCATGAATATGGATAGAGGAAGGAAATAATGAAAATTTTTTCTAGTGCACTCCATATCTTTTTTACTATTCTTCTTTCCCCAGGGAGGGGGTATTTAAAAAGAAAAAATGGATAAAGGGTTAATTCGTTCTTGATAGCCATTTCCTTAACAAGTGAATGGGAACATACTCTGGATCGGAATCCGAAGAAAGTACTACTTGATAATTTCTACAAATTGCAAGTCCTTATTATGATTCCTTTTATGGGCAAAAATCTCTAATGTTTTAGATTTTCCATTACTAATCCTTTATGTACTTTAGTGTTCCTAACCCTTCACTAACTTTTGGTGGATTCTTCTTATGGATTATTAAGTTATAGTAATAACTAGGAGTATTCTAGTAATGGAATTCCATATCGTGAATCCTTTATTCTTGGCCGCTTCAAGATATGATGACTAATTAAAAAATATCAACCTTGGGATAAAGAGTTTACACTGCTTATGTTTACTTCCACTTTTTTCTTGTACGTAGGAAATGAGATTTTTTCTTTTTACTACAAATTTATAAGCTGTTTTGTTTCACTCATATAGCTATCTAGTTTAACTTACCAACCCAAATACTAAATAAGAAAAGGAATATAAATAGTTAATGGATTTTATAGGAAAAAGATCTATTTTAACGAATCACACGTAGAGATATTGCTAGCACACAAAAAGTTAATGGTATTTCATAACTAATGGATTGAGCAGCAGCTCGTAGACCGCCTGAAAAAGAATATTTATTATTTGAGCTATATCCTGCCATAAGAAGACCAATAGGAGCTATACTTGAAATGGCAATCCATAAAAAAACACCAATACTAAGATCGGCTAAAACAAAATGATATCCCAAAGGGATAACTAAAAAACTTAATAAAACTGATATGACTGCTATAGAGGGTCCAATGCTAAATAAAGAAATATCTCCTCGGGATGGCAGAATATCTTCTTTAAAAAGTAGCTTAGTCCCATCTGCTATAGCTTGAAGCAGGCCCAGGGGGCCAGCATATTCAGGACCAATACGTTGTTGTATCGACGCAGATATTTCTCTTTCTAACCACACAATTACGAGTACCTCTATTGTTATTCCCAAAAGGAGGGTCAAAATGGGTAGAATCGATATCAGTCCATAGACTTCTTTTAATAATTCCAATTTCGAAAAAGAATTGATAGTTTCTACCTCTACCCTATCTATTATCATTTCAACGATCAACTTCCCCCATAATGATATCTATACTACCTAATATCGTCATGATATCAGCCAATTTCATTTTTTTAACTAGCTGAGGAAGAATTTGCAAATTAATAAACCCGGGTGGACGGATTTTCCATCTCCAGGGGAAAAGGCTATCATCTCCTACTAGATAAATCCCTAATTCACCTTTTGGGGCTTCTACTCTTACATAAAGCTCTTGTCTTGACAATTCAAAATTGGGCGAAGGTTTTTTACCAAGAAATTTATACTCAAAATCATTCCATTCAGAATTATTTTCTTTCTTAAAGCGTCGGACTTCTAAATTTTCATAAGGTCCTCCAGGAATTTTTTCTACAGCTTGTTGAATTATTTTGATGGATTCCCTCATTTCACCAATTCGTACTAAATAGCGAGCTAACGAATCCCCTTCTTTTTGCCATTGGACTTTCCAATCAAATTGGTTGTAAGACTCATAAGGATCTACTTTACGAAGATCCCATTGTATTCCAGAAGCTCGTAACATCGGTCCCGATAAGCCCCAATTTACTGCTTCTTCTCCGCTAATAAAACCTACTCCTTCAACTCGCTCTAAAAAAATTGGATTCTGTGTAATAAGTTGTTGATATTCAACAACTCCGCGTAAAAAATAATCACAGAAATCTAAACATTTATCGATCCATCCATAAGGTAGATCGGCGGCTACTCCTCCGATGCGAAAGTAATTGTGCATCATTCGCATACCTGTAGCAGCTTCAAATAGATCATATATTAATTCTCTCTCTCTAAAAATATAGAAAAAAGGAGTCTGTGCGCCGAGATCCGCCATAAAAGGTCCAAGCCATAGCAAGTGAGAAGCTATCCGGCTTAATTCTAACATAATTACCCTAATATAGCTGGCTCTTTGTGGTATTTGAATATTCTCCAAGAATTCTGGTGCATTTACTGTTATTGCTTCTGTAAACATAGTAGCTAAATAATCCCACCTTGTTACATAAGGTAAGTATTGTATAATAGTTCGGTTTTCCGCGATTTTTTCCATTCCTCTGTGTAAATACCCTAATATGGGTTCACAATCAATAACATCCTCACCATCGAGAGTAACGATCAGTCGAAGAACACCATGCATTGATGGGTGTTGAGGGCCCATATTGACTATCATGAGATCTTTTCTTGTAAGCGGTAGACTCATATCCTTTCTTCCTTAATTCATTATTCCATGAAAATGGATTATTCCATGAATTCCTCAAAGCGAGGCTCATCAAAATGAAAAATCTAAGACTACTATAAGACTACTAAAAAAATAATAAAACAAGAAAAAAATTTGAACGATAAATTACTGCTCCCGAATATTCAACTGACCGATTAATTTCTTATAACGTACTCTATTTTTCTTTGCCAAATAAGCCAGCAAACGTCGACGTTTTCCCAAAAGTCTTCGTAGACCTCTTTCCGATGAAAAATCTTTTTTGTGTAATTCCAAATGTGAAGCAAGTCTCCGTATCTTATTGGTGAAACTGAATACTTGAAATTCAACAGAACCCCTGTTTTCTTCTTTTTCTTCTTTAACCATAAATCCAAAAATTTTTCTACCTCCTTTCTTTTTCATGTATTTTTCTGATCAGGAAAAATACAAAATTATGTCAGTTATTTTGAAGTTATTCTAATCTCGTACACACACAAATTTGCAATTATTCATCTACTACTGGAATTTGGATTTATTTTATCGATGCAAATTGGATTTGGATAGAAGGGTACATTCTTTCTAATATTTTAGATAGAAGAAATGTTTCTTCTATCTAAAATATTAGAAAGAATTTTGCTGATTTATTTATTGCTATATGCAATTTATGGAATTGATACACCATTTAATTGATATCATTTAGCAAAATGAAACACAGCATATGCATCCATCTTTTGGCTCGAGAATTTCACGGGATAGAGATATGGTATAAGAAATAGACTATTAAGTAACTCTAAATGAATTGTGGATACATCTGTATCCTTAACATACTGAAACGATTGTCATTATTCGTATCAAACCAATAGCGATTCATACAAGCTAAATCTTCTAATCAATGGTGGGCCAATAATGAATTTTTTTGCATATGTATTAAGACGCTTGGCCTGATTTCGAAATTGTCCAGAGTTTTATATGTTGTTTTCATTGCAAAATGATGGGTCTCCTTCCATAACTTTCCAATTACGAGTACGAGAATTGAAAGACATGAAAATTCTCAATTCTCTACGGCGTCTAGTAGATAGAAACAAGAAAATCAGAAGAATCTTTCTCTCTATTCACTATCATTCCGCGTCTTCGACTTCTATTAGTTTCTTTTCTTCTTTAATGCAATAGCTATAGTTTGATATAAGAATCCATTTCTCAAAGTAATGGAAACCATTCTCTTATAGGAAATGGTTCGAAAATCGCTATTCCACCTTTTAGGTATCGTGAAAAGTGATACCTGTGAAGATCGTGCATTTCAGTCAAATTCAGATCCGTTTTTCGAGTCCATGATATAATATAACCAAATTGGATAGATCTTCCACCTGTTTAGCTAAGAAAGAATAGATACAGAGGTGGATAATAGATCGATATGAAGATCATGAGCTGCCCCATAATGAAATCGCCAGTAGTCGCGAATATCTCCTTCTTCCCTAATCCAAGATTGGAGAAAGAAGATCTAAGAGGGACCTATGGAGAATGTAGTCAGAAATCCATAATAGAGTCCGACCACAACGACCGAATTAATTATCCTCATCGAGAAACTTAGACTACTAAATAGAAAAGATTTGAAAATCATGGCATGGGTCTCCTTTTTTTCTTTCTTTAGAGTTTTCTATATGCACAATTTCTCGATGTTTCGATGAGAATTTCTTGACTTTCCATATATAGAAAGAGATAGACTATAAATGACATCTCTTATGTCAATAAGACCAAAGGGATGGATATTAAATGATAGGAAGTGCTAGGAAGTGAAATAGAATGAAATAGAGCCACTTTGGGCTTCCCTATGAAATGAGGCATGGAACGGAGCCACTACGAAGAAATTATGGGAGTTACGAAAGAAGCTTCGGACTCATATTGTTCATGGGTTGAGAGCGGGAGTTGAACTCTAGGAGGTCGAATCCCCCCTTGTTCCTCAGTAGCTCAGTGGTAGAGCGGTCGGCTGTTAACTGACTGGTCGTAGGTTCGAATCCTACTTGGGGAGATTTTATTCATTCTTTAATGTAAGAATTTTAATGTAAGAATAAAGAATTGAATTAAAGGGCTTGCTTTGACCCTTAGGAGTAGGTAACCCGTTCGCTATCCTTGTTTCTATTTCTATTGCATTCTATCTCATCGTATCACATTCTGTTCTACGATTCCACTTCGACAAAAGGAAAGAGCATACCTAAGTTCAATAGCTTTACGTCCGCTATCCCGATCATGATTTTC
>NW_028261177.1:17500-33831 GCF_056163025.1 Triticum urartu | reverse complement strand
TCACTTTTCACGATACCTAAAAGGTGGAATAGCGATTTTCGAACCATTTCCTATAAGAGAATGGTTTCCATTACTTTGAGAAATGGATTCTTATATCAAACTATAGCTATTGCATTAAAGAAGAAAAGAAACTAATAGAAGTCGAAGACGCGGAATGATAGTGAATAGAGAGAAAGATTCTTCTGATTTTCTTGTTTCTATCTACTAGACGCCGTAGAGAATTGAGAATTTTCATGTCTTTCAATTCTCGTACTCGTAATTGGAAAGTTATGGAAGGAGACCCATCATTTTGCAATGAAAACAACATATAAAACTCTGGACAATTTCGAAATCAGGCCAAGCGTCTTAATACATATGCAAAAAAATTCATTATTGGCCCACCATTGATTAGAAGATTTAGCTTGTATGAATCGCTATTGGTTTGATACGAATAATGACAATCGTTTCAGTATGTTAAGGATACAGATGTATCCACAATTCATTTAGAGTTACTTAATAGTCTATTTCTTATACCATATCTCTATCCCGTGAAATTCTCGAGCCAAAAGATGGATGCATATGCTGTGTTTCATTTTGCTAAATGATATCAATTAAATGGTGTATCAATTCCATAAATTGCATATAGCAATAAATAAATCAGCAAAATTCTTTCTAATATTTTAGATAGAAGAAACATTTCTTCTATCTAAAATATTAGAAAGAATGTACCCTTCTATCCAAATCCAATTTGCATCGATAAAATAAATCCAAATTCCAGTAGTAGATGAATAATTGCAAATTTGTGTGTGTACGAGATTAGAATAACTTCAAAATAACTGACATAATTTTGTATTTTTCCTGATCAGAAAAATACATGAAAAAGAAAGGAGGTAGAAAATTTTTGGATTTATGGTTAAAGAAGAAAAAGAAGAAAACAGGGGTTCTGTTGAATTTCAAGTATTCAGTTTCACCAATAAGATACGGAGACTTGCTTCACATTTGGAATTACACAAAAAAGATTTTTCATCGGAAAGAGGTCTACGAAGACTTTTGGGAAAACGTCGACGTTTGCTGGCTTATTTGGCAAAGAAAAATAGAGTACGTTATAAGAAATTAATCGGTCAGTTGAATATTCGGGAGCAGTAATTTAATCGTTCAAATTTTTTTCTTGTTTTATTATTTTTTTAGTAGTCTTATAGTAGTCTTAGATTTTTCATTTTGATGAGCCTCGCTTTGAGGAATTCATGGAATAATCCATTTTCATGGAATAATGAATTAAGGAAGAAAGGATATGAGTCTACCGCTTACAAGAAAAGATCTCATGATAGTCAATATGGGCCCTCAACACCCATCAATGCATGGTGTTCTTCGACTGATCGTTACTCTCGATGGTGAGGATGTTATTGATTGTGAACCCATATTAGGGTATTTACACAGAGGAATGGAAAAAATCGCGGAAAACCGAACTATTATACAATACTTACCTTATGTAACAAGGATATAGAGAGATTGTAGAAAGGGGATAGGATAGTTATTTTTGCAAGAGACTTGTTGTAAATTCCTTAACTTAAGAAAGAAAAAAGAATAAAAACACAGATACATAACATAAAAAAAAGAATAAATAAGACGAGATTCGACCTCCCCCTACATATTTAATTTCCTCTCCTATACAAAAACTAGCAAGACCCACTCCATTGGTAATTCCATCAATAACACCCTTATCAAAAAACTCCGTGAGTTCGGTTAACCCTCTTATACCGAGGGTAAAGACCCTAGTATAGAAAATATCTATATAACCACGATTATATGACCAACTGTATATATTTTTTTTTACTTGATCTAAAAATTCTTTTTTAGGATTTCCTTTGTAAAAAGAGTTTATTAAATCCAAATTCTGAAAAAAAGAATAAGCGGATCCATAGAAGATATATGCTATGAATAAACCAAAGATAGCTAGACTTACAGAAGAAATTGCATTAGTAATAAATTCATATGAATTTACAAAAGAATTAGAACTTTCCTGGGTAAAGTTTATTGAGGGAGTTAACCACTTTGATAATATGGTTAACTCTGCTATTCCATTACCAATTCCTCCATTATCAAAAGAGATTCCTATGAATCCAATGAACAAAGTGAAAAGTAGTAATATAAGAAGAGGAAATAACATAGTATTTCCCGTTTCATGCGGATAGGCAAAAGTTTTTTTAGCCCCAAAAGACGTAGTAAAGGATCCTATCCTATTTCTTGTATTACCTTGAATTTTTGGTATATTTTGTGAAAAAAAAGAAACTCCACTCTTCGTTGTTGATAAAACGAAATCCCTATTCACTCCTTTGGGTATCCTTTTTCCCCATAAGGATATTGAATACAAGGAACTCTCTTTAGTGCTACTGTAATTTTGAAAATGAACACGCAAATACCCATCAAATGTAAGTAAATATATCCGAAACATATAAAAGGCAGTTAATCCTGCAGTAAAGGAGGCTATTATTCCAAAAAAGGGCGAATACAACCAACTATTACTAAGGATTTCATCTTTGGACCAGAAGCAAGCAAGAGGTGGAATACCACAAAGAGAAAGTGTACCCCATAAAAAAGTAGTTCTTGTGATTGGAATGTATTTTCTTAAACCGCCCATAAGAACCATATTTTGACTTTTATCTGGTGAATATCCAACAAGAGGTTCCATTGAATGAATAACGGATCCGGATCCCAAGAACAATAAAGCTTTTGAATAAGCATGAGTGATCAAATGGAATAAAGCAGCTTGATAAGAACCTATACCTAGAGCTAACATCATATAACCCAATTGAGACATTGTAGAATAGGCTAAGCTTCTTTTAATATCTCTCTGAGCAAGAGCTAAAGTAGCTCCTAAGAATAGTGTTATTGTACCTACTAAAGAAATAAAACTCATTATCAAAGGTAAAGATATGAAAAGAGGAAGAAGTCGAGCTAGAAGAAAAATTCCCGCAGCAACCATAGTTGCTGCGTGTATAAGAGCCGAAATAGGAGTGGGCCCTTCCATAGCATCGGGTAACCATACGTGAAGAGGGAATTGTGCGGATTTCGCAACTGCACCAAGGAATAATAAAAAAGCACACAAAGTAGTAAGTAAAGAGTTAATTCCATTATTAGGAATCCAGTTATTAGCTATTTTGAACAAATCCCTAAACTCTAAACTACCTGTTATCCAAAAAAAACCTAAAATTCCTAATAATAGACCAAAATCCCCTACACGATTAGTTACAAAAGCTTTTTGACAAGCACTCGCTGCGATTGGTCGTGTAAACCAAAAGCCTATCAATAAATAAGAACACATTCCCACGAGTTCCCAAAAAAAATAAATTTGTATCAAATTGGAGCTAGTAACCAATCCCAACATGGAAGTATTGAAAAAACTTATATAAACAAAAAATCTCAAATATCCTTCATCGTGAGACATATAACCATCACTATAAATAAGAACCAGGATTCCTACAGTAGTAATTAGTATTAACATAATAGAAGTAAGTGGGTCAATCAAGTATCCAAATTCTAAAGAAAAATCATTATTGACGGTCCAAGACCATAGATATTGATAGATCGAACTTCCATTTATTTGTTGAATAGACAGTTGAACTGAGAATACCATAGCTATACTTAAGAGTAAAACACTAGGAAAAGCCCATATGCGACGAAGATTTTTTGTTGCTGTCGGAATAAGAATAAGGCCAAATCCCATTGACATAATAACTGGAAGTGGGAGAAGAGGGATTACCCATGCATATTGATATGTATGTTCCATAAGAAAAGAAATTGCAATTTTTACTTCAATTTTTACTTCAATTTTTCTATAAAATTGTTTCCGATTCACCAAACCAATTCTTATCTCTTTCTGAAAGAATAAATAAAAAGAATAAGAAAAAATACTGAAATTCTTAATTTTTCCAAAATTTATCTCATTGAAATAATTAAAAATTAAGAATGGGTTTAGTTGGTTAAATTAAAAAAGTTAATAAAATAACTAGGTAACGAAGTTATTTTATTAACTAAATAAAGATATTTATAAAAATAAAAAAAAAAAAGTGGAATCATTTTACTTTCTATTCATAATTCATTTTTATATTTCTTTAAAACAAAGATGAAACAGCTCTCTTGTTCCATAATTAACTGATTGAGTGAATTCCAATGAAAACCTATGTTTATAAGAAATTATCGAATAGTCCTTACTTCATATAGAACTAAAATTCTAATGACTATAAATTACCTAAGTTTTAGAATGTCTTGTTTAAGAGACTCAGTATTTTTTGTTTTGATTGGAATTCCTTTCCTTTATGGAATACCATTCTGAACTTAATTAACTATTTTCATTTTCCCTTCTTTTTATCCCCCCGTCTTATCTTATATGGGGGATAGGCTTCCATACCATATATCTATATATGGAGTATACTTGATATATAAATAGATATAAATAGATTTAAATGAGAAACCCTTCTATATATTCTATATTATTAAAAAAAAAGTATAAAATATATAAAGAAAAAATGTTAAAAAATTCTTGTTGTCTTATCCGCATTAGACAAAATGAAGTAAAAAATAATTCAAAATTTAAGTATCTTTCAGTATCTAAGTATAAATACTAATAAAAA
This sequence comes from Triticum urartu, assembly GCF_056163025.1. Lineage (NCBI taxonomy): Eukaryota > Viridiplantae > Streptophyta > Magnoliopsida > Poales > Poaceae > Triticum > Triticum urartu. Next base: position 29,221 of record NW_028261177.1, on the reverse strand, counting down.
GAAGAAAGAAGGATTGATTTGCAGCAATAGATGTCTTTCACATACAACTAGAAAAAAGTAATTTCCTTTTTGAATGGCAGTTCCAAAAAAACGTACTTCAATGTCAAAAAAGCGTATTCGTAAAAATATTTGGAAGAAAAAGACTTATTTTTCCATAGTACAATCTTATTCTTTAGTAAAATCAAGATCATTTTCGAGCGGTAATGAGCATCCAAAACCAAAGGGTTTTTCTGGGCAACAAACAAATAATAAGATTTTGGAATAATATGAATTGACTTATCAAAAAAGAATTCCAATTATTTAATAATTTGGATTCTTCTTTGAATGTACTTTTATGTGTCGAATTACTCGGTACAATATTCTTAGAACAAAAAACCCCTCTTATCTTATATATACAAGAAAAAAAAAGTTTTGTTTGGTATACTGTGTGCTAAGTATTCTTTTCCTATCAATGAACTTTTCATAATTTTCCTAATAGAATCCTCATATTCTATTAGGAAAATTATGAAAAGTGGAGTATTCTTACAATAGGACTTACAACTTCCACCTATCTTCTCCAAAATCATAAGGTTAGTAAATCTTATTAATAAGAGCATAAAGACTTTCATTCTAGAAATTTTTAAAAAATCCAAAAAGCCTTTTCTATTTATCCATTTTATTTTAATTTCATCATTAAATAGAAACCCTTTTGGATTTTTTTCATTGTATTGAAAGAATTTTCAAAATGTAAAGGGGAAATTAATTAGAAAAAATTAGTTCTATAATTGCAAGTTAGAAAAAAGAAGTTCCAACTCTTTCAAGCAGTGTTTGTGTTTCTATTGGGCAAAGCAAGAGTTTATTGTAAAAAAAAAAAATGGAAACGATACTACCAAACGAAGTCTATTTTAATGAAAACTCTAATGTTCCTAAATTTTATGGACTTTCCCAATATCGACGATTCCCAAGATAATAGCTATTATTCTTTTAAGTTACCTATTATTTGAAGTTAGCCGCCATGGTGAAATTGGTAGACACGCTGCTCTTAGGAAGCAGTGCTCAAGCATCTCGGTTCGAATCCGAGTGGCGGCATTCTTGAAAAAGAATACAATAGATTAGAAATCAATTCGAAATTTACAATTTTGTAATGGGACCTTCCCTTATGCTATTTGCAACTTTAGAACATATACTAACTCATATCTCTTTCTCAACGATTTCAATTGTGATTACGATTCATTTTATAACCTTATTAGTTCGTGAACTTGGAGGATTACGCGATTCGTCAGAAAAAGGAATGATAGTTACTTTTTTCTCTATAACAGGATTCTTAGTTTCTCGTTGGGCTTCCTCGGGACATTTTCCATTAAGTAATTTATATGAGTCATTGATCTTCCTTTCATGGGCCCTGTATATTCTTCATACCATTCCTAAAATACAGAACTCTAAAAATGATTTAAGCACAATAACTACGCCAAGTACTATTTTAACGCAAGGCTTTGCCACATCGGGTCTTTTAACTGAAATGCATCAATCCACGATACTAGTACCTGCTCTACAATCTCAGTGGTTAATGATGCATGTCAGTATGATGTTATTAAGCTATGCAACTCTTTTGTGCGGATCCTTATTATCTGCCGCTATTCTAATCATTAGATTTCGAAATAATTTCCATTTCTTTTCTAAAAAGAAAAAAAATGTTTTAAATAAAACATTTTTCTTTAGTGATATTAAATATTTTTATGCAAAAAGAAGTGCTTTAAAAAGAACCTCTGTCCCTTCATTTCCAAATTATTACAAATATCAATTAACGGAGCGTTTGGATTCTTGGAGTTATCGTGTCATTAGCCTAGGATTTACCCTTTTAACCGTAGGTATTCTTTGTGGAGCAGTATGGGCTAATGAGGCCTGGGGATCCTATTGGAATTGGGATCCTAAGGAAACTTGGGCATTTATTACTTGGACCATATTCGCAATTTATTTACATAGTAGAACAAATCCAAATTGGAAGGGTACGAATTCTGCACTTATAGCTTTGATAGGATTTCTTATAATTTGGATTTGTTATTTTGGTATAAATCTATTAGGAATAGGCTTACATAGTTATGGTTCGTTTACATTAACACCTAAATGATTACATAAAATAAAACCTTCATGAAATGAAGGTTTTTACTTTTATGTTTTATTTGAGAACCCCTTGAACGCCTTATCAAAGGGTTCTCAAAAATTCGAGATAGATCTAATTATACTTTTTTACTTATTTCTGCATTATATACTTTTTTACTTATTTCTGCATTAATAGAGCAGACGAGTAAAAAAAAGCAAACCTATTTAGGATAATAATTGGATAAGAGAGCCTCTACCCTGTCAACGGATAGGGAGAGAACAAAATCTGGATAAATACCAATTCCTATTACTGGTAAAAAGATACAGATTAAAATAAAGAGTTCTCGTGGTCCAGAATCCACAAAATTTGCGTTTGGAACATTAAATAGCTTGTATCCATAGAACATCTGGCGTAACATAGATAATAAATAAATAGGAGTTAATATCATTCCAATTGCCATTACAAAAGTAATTAGTGTTTTTGGCATTAACAGAAATTTTGGACTAGTAATTAGTCCAAAAAATACTACTAATTCTGCGACAAAACCACTCATTCCTGGTAAGGCAAGAGAAGCCATTGAAAAGCTACTAAACATGGTAAAAATTTTAGGCATTGGGATAGATATTCCCCCCAGTTCTTCGAGATAAACAAGACGCATTCTATCAGAAGCGGTTCCTGCCAAGAAAAAAAGTGTAGCACCAATAAATCCATGGGATAATATTTGTAAAATAGCTCCATTGAGTCCAATGTTGGTTATGGAACCAATTCCTATAATTATGAAACCCATGTGAGATACAGAGGAATAAGCTATTCTTTTTTTGAAATTTCGTTGACCAAGAGAAGTTGAAGCTGCATAGATTATTTGGATCGCTCCTATTATTACTAACCAGGGCGAAAATAGATAATGAGCATGAGGTAACAATTCCATGTTGATCCGAATCAATCCATATGCTCCCATCTTTAATAATATTCCCGCTAAAAGCATACATGTACTATAATGTGCTTCCCCATGGGTATCTGGTAACCACGTATGTAGGGGTATAATCGGCAATTTGACAGCATAAGCAATAAGGAAGCCAAAATATAAAAGTATTTCCAAGGTTGCAGGGTATGATTGATTAATTAATCTTTCCAAATCTAATCCTGGTTCGTTGGAACCATATAAGCCCATACCCAGAACTCCGATTAAGAAAAAAATGGAACCGCCTGCAGTATACAAAATAAACTTTGTAGCTGAATATAGACGCCTCTTCCCCCCCCACATGGATAAAAGTAAGTAAACAGGAATTAATTCTAACTCCCACATGATAAAAAAAAGTAAAAGGTCTCGCGAAGAAAATAATCCTATTTGACCACTATACATTGCGAGCATCAGGAAATAGAATAATCGCGAATTCCGTGTAATTGGCCAAGCTGCTAAAGTAGCTAAAGTAGTGATAAATCCTGTCAATAAAATAGATCCTAATGAAAGTCCATCGATTCCCAATCTCCAGTGGAAATCGAAGACATCTATCCATTTATAATCCTCCTTTAATTGGATTAAGGGATCCTCCAGTTGGAAATGATAACAGAACGCATAAGTCATTAGAAGGAATTCTAATAAACAAATAGATATAGTATACCACCTAACGACTTTGTTTCCCTTATGAGGTAAAAAGAAAATTAATGAACCTGCAAATATCGGCAAAACAACAAGTATTGTTAACCAAGGAAAATAACTCATGATAAAGTGATAAAGACAAGATACGTTTTGACCAGAAAAGCCCGTGCTCGATTATTTCGAGCACAGGCTTCTTCGGTAAAGAGGAATCAGACGATTCGAGTGAAGTTTTTTGTAACGTATCAATAAGATAGAGCCATGCTACGTGTTGTTTCAGGCCCTAAATAAACGCGGACACTTAAAAAATCTGTCGGGCAGGCAGATTCACATCTCTTACAACCCACACAATCTTCGGTTCTCGGCGCGGAAGCAATTTGCTTGGCTTTACATCCATCCCAGGGTATCATTTCTAATACATCTGTTGGACAAGCTCGTACACATTGAGTGCATCCTATACATGTATCGTAAATTTTTACGGAATGTGACATTGGATCTATAAATTTTTCTTTTCAACATAAAATTTTTCGATCTGGTAAAAATGAAATTAGTACTATAATGAGTCATATGTATTGTAGACACCAGACGAAGCAATGGTTTATCCAAACTTCAAAAAAAAAAATCTATTTTTTAATCTGTTTGTGAGAAAGCGTGAAGAGAGCCAAGAGACTTTAATTTTGGATTTCAACAATAAATAAGAAATAAGAAAGAATTTTACGAATTGTACAGACGAATTCGAATTAGCCAATAAATTGGCTATCGTCTTTTCAATATAAATTATTGCAATATTCAAATTGCAATATCAATGAATTACAAATACAAAAATTCATTTAAGTGAAAAAGAATACTATGCAATAATCTACTAAAAAAAATGGATATTCTCAAATAATACTAAGAAAATAGTATTGATTTCTATTTATTTTAATATGTGCGCCTTTGTTTAGAGGATTCTATGTCTAATTATTCAAAAGTCTAATTATTCAATAAATTAGATTGATTGATACGAGTGGATTTCCTATTACGATGGATGGAAGAAAGAATGGATAGTCCAATAGCGGCTTCAGCAGCTGCAAGGGCTATAACAAAAATTGCGAAAATATCTCCTTTTAATTGGCGACTATCAAATAGATCAGAAAATGTTACGAGATTTAGATTAATTGAATTCAGTATAAGTTCAAGACATATTAGAGCTCTAACCATGTTTCGGCTTGTGATCAATCCATAGATACCAATCGAAAATAAATAGACACTCAAAAAAAGTACATGCTCAAACATCATTAACTAACTCCTTATCAATCTCGATTCATTTCAATATGAGGGCAAGAATTGAACCGATTCAATTAATTACAATAGAACAATTACACAACAAAAGAAAAAAAAAAAAAAAAAAAAGGAGGTATTTGTTGGCAGTAGATGGATTTTACTAAATCAAAATTGTGATTCTTTAGTTATTTATTTTAGATTTGCAATTCTTATAATTTGTACTTTTTCTAAGTTTTCTTATTGCCGAGCCATAGTAATTGCACCTATTAAAGAAACTAGAAGAATTATGGAAATGAGTTCAAACGGAAGATAAAAATCGGTTGCTAAATGAATTCCAATTTGTTGAACATTATTTATGAGACCCTGTTCTACTATTTGGTTTGATCTTGTAGTCCAAAGAATTCCATACCACGACGTATCTGGGATAGTAGTCATTAGTGAAAAAACAATAGTTATACAAACGAGTGAAGTGAACCCATCTCCAATAGTCCAATAATTCTTATCTTTAGACCATTCTGAGCCATTTACGAACATTACAGCGAATATGATCAAGACATTTATGGCTCCCACATAAATAAGAAGTTGTGCGACAGCTACAAAGTAGGAATTTAATAAAAAATAGAATAAGGATATACAAACAAGAACTAATCCCAGCGAAAAGGCAGAATAAATGGGGTTGGTAAGTAATACTACTCCTAGACCCCCTAGTAGAAGAACAAATCCCCCAAATAGCATAAGAATCTCATGTATTGGTCCAGGTAAATCCATTATGGATAAAAAGAAATTAATAGTATAAAATTTTTCATGAACTGACTAAAACTAAAGGATTCAAGGAAGGAAAAAAGGATTAGGGTATTTTTTTGTGTATAAACTTATAGTTATAAATTATATTATATCACGAAAATCTAGTCTGATTTAAAATAAGAAATAATTTCCAATAAGCAGTAGTTTTTCGTTTTTCTTTATAGTTTAATTTTAAAGTTTAATAAAGAATTATTAGATTTTTATAACAGAAAGACAAAATCAAAGTTTAGTAATCAGTAATCGTTCTTGAATTCGAAGATTTTTCTTTGTTTATTTTACTTTCAGACGAATTCCTAATTGTTTGAATTGTGTAATCTCCCATTATGGAGATTGGTAACCGACTTAAAGCAATTTGATTGTAATTCAATTCATGACGATCATAGGTAGAAAGTTCATATTCTTCAGTCATTGATAAACAGCTTGTTGGACAGTACTCAACACAATTGCCACAAAATATACAAACTCCGAAATCAATACTATAATTAAGCAATTGTTTTCTTTTAATATCCTTTTCAAATCTCCAATCCACAACGGGTAAATCTATCGGACATACGCGAACACATACTTCACAAGCAATACATTTATCAAATTCAAAGTGGATTCGCCCTCGGAAACGCTCTGGTGTAATTGATTTTTCATAAGGGTAGTGAATCGTTATAGGTAAACGATTTGTGTGGGATAAGGTAGTTATGAAACTTTGACCTATGTACCTTGTAGCACGTATTGTTTGTTGACCATAACTCATGAACCCAGTTACCATAGGGAACATATTCATTCTAAATATCTATGAAAAAGATATGTTTCTTTCTCTTGTTTGAGAGAGCTTTTGTGTTGAAAATATTCTTACTATTATTGTATTATCTTATTTATAGTGAAACAAGTTGAGAAGAGGTTGTTAATAAGAGATTGCCCAGGGAAATAGGTAAAAGAAATTTCCATCCAAGATTTAATAACTGATCCATTCTCATCCTCGGTAAAGTCCATCTTATTGTGATAGAAATGAAGAGAAATAAATAAGCTTTAGTTAATGTAATAAATATACCCATTGTCATTTCCAAAATTCCAACTGCTTTATTCATTTGGAAAAAATCAAAAAAGGATATATAGGGAATAGATAAATTCCACCCGCCCAAGTAGAGAACTGTTACAAATAAAGAAGAAACTAATAAATTTAGGTAAGAAACAAGATAAAATAAACCATATTTGATACCGGAATATTCAGTTTGGTAACCTGCTACTAATTCTTCCTCCGCTTCTGGTAAATCAAAGGGTAATCTTTCACATTCTGCCAAAGAAGAAATTAAAAAAACCAGAAAACCTATAGGCTGACGCCAAATATTCCATCCAAAAAAACCGTATTTTGACTGTGCTTCAACTATATCAACTGTACTTGAACTGTTAGATAATCATAGTCGGTGATAACATCACAGTTCCCACCGCTATTTCAAAACCGTACATGAAACCTTAGCTTCATACGGCTTCTCTATGATCAGAAAAAGGAAAGGACTGTTTTGTTCCTAGCCCCGGGGGCGTAGATAGAATTAGATAAAATAAAATAGATTTGAAAGTCCTAAATTAGACCAAAGGAATTCCGTCTGCTAGAATAAGAAAAAGCGCTTCCGAATTGATCTCATCCTTTATAATATAATGAAAATTTTTCTTTGTTCAGTAATAACTTAATCTTGGAATAAAACACTTGTTACTTGTTATAGGAATTCAATTAATAAATGGAAAGAGTTGGGTATTAGTTCATGAGCAATTCTGCATGAATATGGATAGAGGAAGGAAATAATGAAAATTTTTTCTAGTGCACTCCATATCTTTTTTACTATTCTTCTTTCCCCAGGGAGGGGGTATTTAAAAAGAAAAAATGGATAAAGGGTTAATTCGTTCTTGATAGCCATTTCCTTAACAAGTGAATGGGAACATACTCTGGATCGGAATCCGAAGAAAGTACTACTTGATAATTTCTACAAATTGCAAGTCCTTATTATGATTCCTTTTATGGGCAAAAATCTCTAATGTTTTAGATTTTCCATTACTAATCCTTTATGTACTTTAGTGTTCCTAACCCTTCACTAACTTTTGGTGGATTCTTCTTATGGATTATTAAGTTATAGTAATAACTAGGAGTATTCTAGTAATGGAATTCCATATCGTGAATCCTTTATTCTTGGCCGCTTCAAGATATGATGACTAATTAAAAAATATCAACCTTGGGATAAAGAGTTTACACTGCTTATGTTTACTTCCACTTTTTTCTTGTACGTAGGAAATGAGATTTTTTCTTTTTACTACAAATTTATAAGCTGTTTTGTTTCACTCATATAGCTATCTAGTTTAACTTACCAACCCAAATACTAAATAAGAAAAGGAATATAAATAGTTAATGGATTTTATAGGAAAAAGATCTATTTTAACGAATCACACGTAGAGATATTGCTAGCACACAAAAAGTTAATGGTATTTCATAACTAATGGATTGAGCAGCAGCTCGTAGACCGCCTGAAAAAGAATATTTATTATTTGAGCTATATCCTGCCATAAGAAGACCAATAGGAGCTATACTTGAAATGGCAATCCATAAAAAAACACCAATACTAAGATCGGCTAAAACAAAATGATATCCCAAAGGGATAACTAAAAAACTTAATAAAACTGATATGACTGCTATAGAGGGTCCAATGCTAAATAAAGAAATATCTCCTCGGGATGGCAGAATATCTTCTTTAAAAAGTAGCTTAGTCCCATCTGCTATAGCTTGAAGCAGGCCCAGGGGGCCAGCATATTCAGGACCAATACGTTGTTGTATCGACGCAGATATTTCTCTTTCTAACCACACAATTACGAGTACCTCTATTGTTATTCCCAAAAGGAGGGTCAAAATGGGTAGAATCGATATCAGTCCATAGACTTCTTTTAATAATTCCAATTTCGAAAAAGAATTGATAGTTTCTACCTCTACCCTATCTATTATCATTTCAACGATCAACTTCCCCCATAATGATATCTATACTACCTAATATCGTCATGATATCAGCCAATTTCATTTTTTTAACTAGCTGAGGAAGAATTTGCAAATTAATAAACCCGGGTGGACGGATTTTCCATCTCCAGGGGAAAAGGCTATCATCTCCTACTAGATAAATCCCTAATTCACCTTTTGGGGCTTCTACTCTTACATAAAGCTCTTGTCTTGACAATTCAAAATTGGGCGAAGGTTTTTTACCAAGAAATTTATACTCAAAATCATTCCATTCAGAATTATTTTCTTTCTTAAAGCGTCGGACTTCTAAATTTTCATAAGGTCCTCCAGGAATTTTTTCTACAGCTTGTTGAATTATTTTGATGGATTCCCTCATTTCACCAATTCGTACTAAATAGCGAGCTAACGAATCCCCTTCTTTTTGCCATTGGACTTTCCAATCAAATTGGTTGTAAGACTCATAAGGATCTACTTTACGAAGATCCCATTGTATTCCAGAAGCTCGTAACATCGGTCCCGATAAGCCCCAATTTACTGCTTCTTCTCCGCTAATAAAACCTACTCCTTCAACTCGCTCTAAAAAAATTGGATTCTGTGTAATAAGTTGTTGATATTCAACAACTCCGCGTAAAAAATAATCACAGAAATCTAAACATTTATCGATCCATCCATAAGGTAGATCGGCGGCTACTCCTCCGATGCGAAAGTAATTGTGCATCATTCGCATACCTGTAGCAGCTTCAAATAGATCATATATTAATTCTCTCTCTCTAAAAATATAGAAAAAAGGAGTCTGTGCGCCGAGATCCGCCATAAAAGGTCCAAGCCATAGCAAGTGAGAAGCTATCCGGCTTAATTCTAACATAATTACCCTAATATAGCTGGCTCTTTGTGGTATTTGAATATTCTCCAAGAATTCTGGTGCATTTACTGTTATTGCTTCTGTAAACATAGTAGCTAAATAATCCCACCTTGTTACATAAGGTAAGTATTGTATAATAGTTCGGTTTTCCGCGATTTTTTCCATTCCTCTGTGTAAATACCCTAATATGGGTTCACAATCAATAACATCCTCACCATCGAGAGTAACGATCAGTCGAAGAACACCATGCATTGATGGGTGTTGAGGGCCCATATTGACTATCATGAGATCTTTTCTTGTAAGCGGTAGACTCATATCCTTTCTTCCTTAATTCATTATTCCATGAAAATGGATTATTCCATGAATTCCTCAAAGCGAGGCTCATCAAAATGAAAAATCTAAGACTACTATAAGACTACTAAAAAAATAATAAAACAAGAAAAAAATTTGAACGATTAAATTACTGCTCCCGAATATTCAACTGACCGATTAATTTCTTATAACGTACTCTATTTTTCTTTGCCAAATAAGCCAGCAAACGTCGACGTTTTCCCAAAAGTCTTCGTAGACCTCTTTCCGATGAAAAATCTTTTTTGTGTAATTCCAAATGTGAAGCAAGTCTCCGTATCTTATTGGTGAAACTGAATACTTGAAATTCAACAGAACCCCTGTTTTCTTCTTTTTCTTCTTTAACCATAAATCCAAAAATTTTTCTACCTCCTTTCTTTTTCATGTATTTTTCTGATCAGGAAAAATACAAAATTATGTCAGTTATTTTGAAGTTATTCTAATCTCGTACACACACAAATTTGCAATTATTCATCTACTACTGGAATTTGGATTTATTTTATCGATGCAAATTGGATTTGGATAGAAGGGTACATTCTTTCTAATATTTTAGATAGAAGAAATGTTTCTTCTATCTAAAATATTAGAAAGAATTTTGCTGATTTATTTATTGCTATATGCAATTTATGGAATTGATACACCATTTAATTGATATCATTTAGCAAAATGAAACACAGCATATGCATCCATCTTTTGGCTCGAGAATTTCACGGGATAGAGATATGGTATAAGAAATAGACTATTAAGTAACTCTAAATGAATTGTGGATACATCTGTATCCTTAACATACTGAAACGATTGTCATTATTCGTATCAAACCAATAGCGATTCATACAAGCTAAATCTTCTAATCAATGGTGGGCCAATAATGAATTTTTTTGCATATGTATTAAGACGCTTGGCCTGATTTCGAAATTGTCCAGAGTTTTATATGTTGTTTTCATTGCAAAATGATGGGTCTCCTTCCATAACTTTCCAATTACGAGTACGAGAATTGAAAGACATGAAAATTCTCAATTCTCTACGGCGTCTAGTAGATAGAAACAAGAAAATCAGAAGAATCTTTCTCTCTATTCACTATCATTCCGCGTCTTCGACTTCTATTAGTTTCTTTTCTTCTTTAATGCAATAGCTATAGTTTGATATAAGAATCCATTTCTCAAAGTAATGGAAACCATTCTCTTATAGGAAATGGTTCGAAAATCGCTATTCCACCTTTTAGGTATCGTGAAAAGTGATACCTGTGAAGATCGTGCATTTCAGTCAAATTCAGATCCGTTTTTCGAGTCCATGATATAATATAACCAAATTGGATAGATCTTCCACCTGTTTAGCTAAGAAAGAATAGATACAGAGGTGGATAATAGATCGATATGAAGATCATGAGCTGCCCCATAATGAAATCGCCAGTAGTCGCGAATATCTCCTTCTTCCCTAATCCAAGATTGGAGAAAGAAGATCTAAGAGGGACCTATGGAGAATGTAGTCAGAAATCCATAATAGAGTCCGACCACAACGACCGAATTAATTATCCTCATCGAGAAACTTAGACTACTAAATAGAAAAGATTTGAAAATCATGGCATGGGTCTCCTTTTTTTCTTTCTTTAGAGTTTTCTATATGCACAATTTCTCGATGTTTCGATGAGAATTTCTTGACTTTCCATATATAGAAAGAGATAGACTATAAATGACATCTCTTATGTCAATAAGACCAAAGGGATGGATATTAAATGATAGGAAGTGCTAGGAAGTGAAATAGAATGAAATAGAGCCACTTTG
>NW_028261177.1:0-2500 GCF_056163025.1 Triticum urartu | reverse complement strand
CGCGAGTTGCAGAGATGAGAACCATGAAAAGCAAGATCCCGAATAAGAAAACAGAAACCGAGGAAGAGGAAACCACAAGAGTGAAGACTAGTAGAGTCTCGTCTTTTGTCATTCTTTGCTCCTTTTTCACTCAATGATTCCTTCGAATTTGCCGACCAAAAATTCTATATGTCTATTCTATCTATGATATTTCTATATATATAGAATATGATATCTAATATGACATCCGATTTGTCAAAGGGATTGGATTGGTGACTTACCCATTCAGTGACTTTGGCACTGGACGTTCCAAAAACGGGTACTATCGGATCGGGTGAATTAGAGAATAGACAGAGGTCCGTTGGCATTTCAGCCTTTCTTCTCCTTTCAGGGCCTATCCGAAAGAGAATCCAGTACCTCTTGGTCCTGAATATCAGAATAGGACGAACGAACCGGCCTCCGCGGATATCTTTGCTTCGGAACAAAACCCTGCAATCAAATAGATTGTCCCAAGGGCGCCATATTCTAGGAGCCCAAGTTATGCTATTGAAAATTCGTTCCTCTAGCAGTTCCGGTTTGAGCATTCCGTTCCCTTTTTCAAACTCCACTTCTTTTCATATAGCAATCCCTGATCAAAGAGAGAACAATATCCATTTCAAAACATTTCTAACAGATTCCTTAGTTCGGACCGACGAAGTAATGTCACTCGACTATTATCAACCTGACTGCAATCTTTTTCTGTCGGTAAGGATTGCACCAGAGCACCTTCTACTTCTAATAGGCCATGAACTATAGATAGAGAAGAATCATTCTGAGCGAGTACATAAGAAGCGATCCACTTTTTTTCATCGGTTCCAGGGGAAGACCAAAGATCTTGCGCGGCAGGTCCGCCAGAAAAACTCAAAAGAGAAAGAAGTCTCGTTAATCTCTTCATGCTCGTTCCAAGTTCGAAGTACCTTTTGGCCAAAGAAAAACCCGCTTCCTGACACGATTGCCTCTTTATCTTTATATAGATAGATTCTATGGGGTTATTACTTAGTAAGTCTATTTTGTACAAGAGCCCCTCCTATCTGATAGAAAAGGGTCCCATGATCCCGAGCCGATCTTACCTTGGCTCGCAAACCCCAAGTTTGTCTATGAAGAGCTAATCTAATTGTATTTTTTTCTAGAATGGATTTCTTATGTGGAATACTAATGGATAGGGCTTCGTTGCTAAGTGCTACAAGATCTAGTGCACTGGAACTCGTGGTTATGGACCCGAATCCTTTAGTATGGAACATTGTCTTTTCCAAGTAAAAACCCCTAGTATATGAAAGAATGAAAAGGTGCTTTCGTTCTTGTGGAATAAGAAGCCCTCGTACCTTAATGAAAGGAAAATCGTAATTTTTCGTTAGGTATTTGACCAAATAGGATCGTCCAGTTCCTACAGAACCTATCACTAAAATACCCGATAGGGCTAAGCGGAACGAAAAGGGTTTTCCATGAGATGGTAAATGAAAACGATTAGTCCCACACGAGGTTTGGGAATAAGTGATTGTCTGATAATGAGCAAGGAATATACGTCTTTCTGCTAAAGAGGATCTATTAAACTCATAATTCATTAGATCCTTGTTATCAATGCCAACTAGGTATCATAAGTAAATGGATCCCGGTTGTTCAATCCTTTGATAACCAAGGTCATTCTTTGCTAAAGAGAAATGATCACTATGAGTCAGACTCAATAGAATTGGATCCATTCCAAATAGCGAGAATTAGGATTCTTGATCCCTCTCAATCTCTCTTTCAATTCGAGGATCCAGAGAGGTGTTTTCATAGTCATCTCCGAATATTTGCCATCTCGGAATATTTTCGATTTCATTTTTCTATGATATGTCTTTCTATATGAAAATTGGTTATTTACGATGTACGATGATCCCTGTTAAGCATCCATGGCTGAATGGTTAAAGCGCCCAACTCATAATTGGTAAATTTGCGGGTTCAATTCCTGCTGGATGCACACGAACGGGAACATTCCATAAGTCTATTGGAACTGGCTCTCTATCCATGGAATCTCATCCATCATCCATACATAACGAATTGGTATGGTATATTCATACCATAACATAAGAACAATAAGAACTCGAATTCTTATCGATACTGGAACTCAGAGCATAGGAGGGAAAGTCGATTTATGGATGGAATCAAATACGCAGTATTTACAGAAAAAAGTCTTCGTTTATTGGGAAAGAATCAATATACTTTTAATGTCGAATCGGGATTCACTAAGACAGAAATAAAGCATTGGGTCGAACTCTTCTTTGGTGTTAAGGTGGTAGCTGTGAATAGCCATCGACTACCTGGAAAAGGTAGAAGAATAGGACCTATTCTGGGCCATACAATGCATTACAGACGTATGATCATTACCCTTCAACCGGGTTATTCTATTCCACTTCTAGATAGAGAAAAAAACTAAAGGAGAATACTTAATAATACGGCGAAACATTTATACAAAACACCTATCCCGAGCACACGCAAGGGAACC
>NW_028261176.1:0-33845 GCF_056163025.1 Triticum urartu | reverse complement strand
TGTCTGATCTATAGAAATAAAAGATAAAGAAAAAAGGGAAATTTTTTTTTCTAATCCATATCTCTCTCATTCCTTTCTTACAAACAAAAGAGTTTTTCTTATTGAAGGCTGGATTATTATCCATTTTTAGTGATAAAAAATCACGACATACTAGTTATGTCACTCTCACTATACCCACGTATAATATAATATGTGGGTATGTAGTATATGATTCGTCTATTTCTTAGAGTACGAAAGACGAATCGAATCTTCTTATGGTTCTATTTAAGAATGGGTATGCCATACACCCCGCGGGGATTGTAGTTCAATTGGTCAGAGCACCGCCCTGTCAAGGCGGAAGCTGCGGGTTCGAGCCCCGTCAGTCCCGAACTAGGGTTCAATGAATGGAGAAATTGATATTTCCTTTTTCCATGAAAAAAAGGGGCAGGGAGCAAGATCAAATACCCACAGGGCACCCTTACTTCACTTTTTTATTTTGCATCTCTCATTAAAGAGGGAGGGAGGGCATATAGGAATTTTTTTTTCACTACTCCCAATCGATAAAGAAAGACACACATACGATATGTGGATTAGTAGAATTTAGGATATTATATTACTCTATCTTTCTTTATGATGATACCATCCTCATCTTAATTTCCTATTCCACTCTTATGGAATAGAGTACCGGTATTTTACCGGAATCCATACATAAATCGTATTCCCTTTTTATTTCAGACCTCTTTTCCCCATCTCACTTCTACTGCTTATTTGGATGTCTATGTGACCCATAGAAAGTGAAAGTTGGTCATATAATACATACATAATTGTATGTATAACTATAAGAAAAAGGAAGGGAAATTGTATAAGATTAAGAAAGTATAAGATTAAGAAAGCTCGTGGGTTAGAGATATAGAAAAGAAAAAGTAGAAAAGGATTAAAAAAGAGGGAATTCCTAATCCAATCAAAAAACCCATTTTGGTCTTAGTGTGGATAGAGGATCTTCCTATGTTATACTATATAACTCTCATCCGTGAAATATAACTCTCATCCATGAATTGATTTGATAGATCCGATATTCATAATATTGAATTGATTCAGTATTATCAGAATGCAAGCCCTACCCTTGAATTTACAAGATACCCCTTTTTCCTCTCCATGGGATTACATCCCGAGTTATTGTGAAAATAAAAAATAAAGAGGTTATGGAAGTCAATATTCTCGCATTTATTGCTACTGCACTGTTCATTCTAGTTCCTACTTCTTTTTTACTTATTATTTATGTAAAAACAGTCAGCCAAAATAATTAATTGGAATTCCAATTAATCATTGAAGAAATTAAAAAGGGATTAAATAAAAAAAATCCAAGTCTTAAATGAAAGGATCTGGTTGGAATCTTAAAGTGTGGTAGAAAGAACTACATATAGTTTTTTCTACGACACTTTAGATTCTTTCTATTATATTATCTTTGAATCTACATAGAATAGATTAGTAGATTGAAATAGTTAAGTAGTCTAATTCAATTTCTTTTTTCATTGCATCCACTTAATTTCAATCAGGTCAAAATAAAAAAATCTAAGACAATTCTTGACCAAAGAATCCATGGAAGGAAAGAAAAATAATATGAAGAATAGACTATAGTAAAAAGTAAAAGGAAATGGAAAATGTGTGATATGCCGTGAATAGTTCCGTGGAAGAAAGTCTAATTTTCTTATGTATAGAACTTTTTTTAACCATTCGTCATTTCTAGTAGAAATTCTGAATTGGTATAATGGCTCTTTCTTACATTACAACTTACAATACAAGAGTTTCTTACAGGAGTGAAACAAAACTAAAGAAAAAGATTAAAGAATAACGTTTGACAAAATGATTAATGCAAAATGATCCATTAAAGAAAAGAATTGATACAACAATTTGATTACTTAATCAATTAGTAGTATCCCTAGAGTCCACTCCTTCCCCATACTACTAGTGAAAGAGAAAATGTAAAGACTACCATTAAAGCAGCCCAAGCGAGACTTACTATATCCATCTAAATTATGTCTCCTATTTCTATGAAGGGATTATTCTACTATTGATCAATAATCATAGTGGAATCAAGGGTACAGAGTCAAAAAGGGATTCCGCCCTAAGGCCATGGATCAATCAGTTCAAGGAATTTACTCCTAACAAATTCTTATAGGAATTCTGGTAGAATTAGAGAGCATTAAAAATACGAGATACTATAGCCCTTTTTTCCTTAAAAAAGAAAGAGTACGGGAATGATGTCCTGAATAGAAGAAGCGGGAATAGGAAGATTTTTTATTCCTTTTGTTACTCTTTTTTTTTTTTTTAAGCAAAGGACGCCCGAATATACCATAAAATTATCGATAGATAAATATTTATTGGATACCTACCTTACCTAATGTTTATTTTTGACCTAAACCCTGCAGCCTTGCTTTGTATCATTCTATGAAAGAATGAAGAGATTTTATCCATAATACAACTCCTAAATTGATTTTTGATCGACCTATTTAATCTGATTCTCGTTAGAATTAAGTAGTCCTTACTTTAGTGTATGTAGGTAACATAAGATGTACGATAAAAAAATGTATAATAATTAGTAAGTCTTGATATTCTTTCGTGGAGTCCCTTCTTGAATCTTAGATTGAAAAAAAAAAAGAATGCCCCTTAGGGACCTTTCTTTGGATACCAAGATTTCTGACATCTTATCCTCGTATTTTAAAATTATCAAATCGAATCTCAATTAAGAACCAATTCAAATTCATATAATAAAAGAATAAGGAAACACTACCTCACCCCTATTGATAACCATTTTGGCCACTACCGTCAAAACAAACCCTAACCCTAGTTTGAGGATAGAACTATGGTATGGTTTCTCTAAACCCAGTATCGGCAGGCCCAGTTACTCTCTTGCCCGAACTTATGCGAAGTAAAAATTTATCGAATTCGATCAGCACTATAAAAAAAACCTAAGTATTTTATTGATCAGGCGGCACCCAGATTTGAACTGGGGATAAAGGATTTGCAGTCCCCTGCCTTACCGCTTGGCCATGCCGCCAAAAAATCCGATCAAAAATCTAGAAAACAGCAAGTATTCATCCACGTTTTCTTACGAAAAGCCCCTTTTATTTTGAATATAATTCTACTTACTTTTTTCCAATCTTTTTCAAAAAATCTATTCCTGCTTTTTTTGATCCAGTTTCTATTATTCTCCTCGATAGATTCTATCTTAAAACATACATTGTTAACACAATAAAACTTCCCATTTCTTTCTATTGAGATGAAAAAGAAGAAAAAGTGGATTTCTATTCACAGGCTGCAAAATTCAGAATAAATTGGAACCGTTAACTAGAATTCTCTTTTTTTTATTGCAGTAGTGAACTACTCTTAAATCGGTATTATCTCCCCCCCCTTCAATGGCATAATAAAATATTATGGCTTTATGCTTAATCCGTGTATAGGTAAACTTTAGGTCCGAACAGCATTATTATCCAAAGATCCCCTTTATGTACATATCTCTATGGGGAATCATGCTTTAATTTTTCAAAGTATTAAATTAAATATCTTGAATAAAAAAAGGAAATTTGCTCTGATATAGAGTATAACCTGACTATCTTGGCGTACCCAAGTGAAATTACGATAAAAGAAAAGCATGGATATGGGGAGAGGTGGATAACTAGATTGGCATGTACTTAAAAAAGGGACTTACTTTATTTTAGAATTCCACAATGAAATACTGAATTTTCTAGCAATTATACTACTCCGATCCGAAATAAAAAAGAACCCTCAAATTATTTTGAGAAATTAAAGTAAGCACGCTATTCTAAATCGAAGTAAAGTCAAACTTTCTAGTATATTATATTACGGCTTTATTACATTCATAGAAAGGAGATAAAATGAGAAATCTTTGCCATCCAATCTGATTAGAATATCATAACATAAAGTATAAGTGGCAGAATTTTTTTTGTAGGAATGTTTTATCAATTCATTTTCATTTCATTTGTACCCCTGGCAAACTCGAACTTTCGTCCAAATGGTCTCTATTCATATGTATGAAATACATATATGAAATACGTATGTGGAGTTCCCTAGAATTTCATGTGATTCAGTAAACAGAATATAGATTCCATGATTGCTAGATCGATCCATAGGGATTGATGAAGAGTGAGCTGATAATGGAATTTTTCTTTGATAAACAGGAAACTTAAGATTAAGATGCTCCGGAATGGAAACGAGGGAATGTCCACAATACCCGGATTTAGTCAGATCCAATTCGAGGGATTTTGTAGGTTCATTAATCAAGCCTTGGCAGAAGAACTTGACAAGTTTCCAACAATTAAAGATCCAGATCACGAAATTGCATTTCAATTATTTGCGAAAGGATATCAACTGCTAGAACCCTCGATAAAAGAAAGAGATGCTGTGTATGAATCACTCACCTATTCTTCCGAATTATATGTATCTGCGAGATTAATTTTTGGTTTCGATGTGCAAAAGCAAACCATTTCTATCGGAAACATTCCTATAATGAATTCCTTAGGAACCTTTATTATAAATGGAATATACCGAATTGTGATCAATCAAATATTGCTAAGTCCTGGTATTTACTACCGCTCGGAATTAGATCATAAGGGAATTTCTATCTACACTGGCACTATAATATCAGATTGGGGGGGGAGATCGGAATTAGCAATTGATAAAAAAGAAAGGATATGGGCTCGCGTGAGTAGAAAACAAAAGATATCTATTCTAGTTCTATCATCAGCTATGGGTTCGAATCTAAGAGAAATTCTGGATAATGTTTCCTACCCTGAAATTTTCTTGTCTTTCCCGAATGCTAAAGAGAAGAAGAGGATTGAGTCAAAAGAAAAAGCTATTTTGGAGTTTTATCAACAATTTGCTTGTGTAGGTGGGGACCTGGTATTTTCGGAGTCCTTATGCGAGGAATTACAAAAGAAATTTTTTCAACAAAAATGTGAATTAGGAAGGATTGGTCGACGAAATATGAATCGGAGACTTAATCTTGATATTCCTCAGAACAATACATTCTTGTTACCACGAGATGTATTGGCCGCTACGGATCATTTGATTGGAATGAAATTTGGAACGGGTATACTTGACGATGACGATATGAATCACTTGAAAAATAAACGTATTCGTTCGGTTGCGGATCTGTTACAAGATCAATTCGGATTGGCTCTTGGTCGTTTACAACATGCAGTTCAAAAAACTATTCGTAGAGTATTCATACGTCAATCGAAACCGACTCCCCAAACTTTGGTAACTCCAACTTCAACTTCAATTTTATTAATAACTACTTATGAGACCTTTTTTGGCACATACCCGTTATCTCAAGTTTTTGATCAAACGAATCCATTGACACAAACTGTTCATGGGCGAAAAGTGAGTTGTTTAGGTCCTGGAGGGTTGACGGGGAGAACCGCAAGTTTTCGGAGCCGAGATATTCATCCGAGTCACTATGGGCGTATTTGTCCAATTGACACGTCTGAAGGAATCAATGTTGGACTTACTGGATCCTTAACAATTCATGCGAGAATTGATCACTTGTGGGGATCCATAGAGAGTCCGTTTTATGAAATATCTGCTGAGAAAGCAAAAGAAAAAAAAGAGAGACAGGTGGTTTATCTATCACCAAATAGAGATGAATATTATATGATAGCAGCAGGAAATTCTTTGTCCTTGAATCAAGGTATTCAGGAAGAACAGGTTGTTCCGGCTAGATACCGTCAAGAATTCTTGACTATTGCATGGGAACAGATTCATGTTAGAAGTATTTTTCCTTTCCAATATTTTTCTATTGGGGGTTCTCTCATTCCTTTTATTGAGCACAATGATGCGAATCGGGCTTTAATGAGTTCTAATATGCAGCGCCAAGCAGTTCCGCTTTCTCGGTCCGAGAAATGCATTGTTGGAACTGGATTGGAACGCCAAACAGCTCTAGATTCGAGGGTTTCCATTATAGCCGAACGCGAGGGAAAGATCATTTCTACTGATAGTCATAAGATACTTTTATCAAGTAGTGGGAAGACTATAAGTATTCCTTTAGTTAACCACCGTCGCTCTAACAAAAATACTTGTATGCACCAAAAACCCCGGGTTCCACGGGGTAAATCCATTAAAAAAGGACAAATTTTAGCAGAAGGAGCTGCTACAATTGGGGGCGAACTTGCTTTAGGAAAAAACGTATTAGTAGCTTATATGCCATGGGAAGGTTACAATTTTGAAGACGCAGTACTAATTAGCGAACGTTTGGTATATGAAGATATTTATACCTCTTTTCACATCCGGAAATATGAAATTCAGACGGATACGACAAGCCAGGGCTCCGCTGAAAAAATCACTAAAGAAATACCACATCTAGAAGAACATTTACTCCGCAATTTGGACAGAAATGGAGTTGTTAGGTTGGGATCCTGGGTAGAAACTGGTGATATTTTAGTAGGTAAATTAACGCCTCAGATAGCGAGCGAATCATCTTATATCGCGGAAGCTGGATTATTACGGGCCATATTTGGCCTTGAGGTTTCCACTTCAAAAGAAACTTCTCTGAAATTACCTATAGGTGGAAGAGGGCGCGTTATCGATGTGAAATGGATCCAAAGGGACCCGCTCGACATAATGGTTCGTGTATATATTTTACAGAAACGTGAAATCAAAGTTGGGGATAAAGTAGCCGGAAGACATGGGAATAAAGGGATCATTTCCAAAATTTTGCCTAGGCAAGATATGCCCTATTTGCAAGATGGAACACCCGTTGATATGGTCTTCAATCCCTTAGGAGTACCCTCCCGAATGAATGTGGGACAAATATTTGAAAGCTCGCTCGGATTAGCGGGGGATCTGCTAAAGAAACATTATAGAATAGCACCCTTTGATGAGAGATATGAGCAAGAGGCTTCAAGAAAACTTGTGTTTTCAGAATTATATGAAGCCAGTAAAGAAACAAAAAATCCATGGGTATTTGAACCCGAGTACCCGGGAAAAAGCAGAATATTTGATGGAAGAACAGGCGACCCCTTTGAGCAACCTGTTCTAATAGGGAAGTCCTATATCTTAAAATTAATTCATCAAGTTGATGAGAAAATTCATGGGCGTTCTACTGGGCCCTACTCACTTGTTACACAACAACCGGTTAGAGGAAGAGCCAAGCAAGGGGGACAACGAGTAGGAGAAATGGAAGTTTGGGCTTTAGAAGGATTTGGTGTTGCTCATATTTTACAAGAGATACTTACTTATAAATCTGACCATCTTATAGCTCGCCAAGAAATACTTAATGCTACGATCTGGGGAAAAAGAATACCTAATCATGAGGATCCTCCAGAATCTTTTCGAGTGCTCGTTCGAGAACTACGATCTTTGGCTCTAGAACTGAATCATTTCCTTGTATCTGAAAAGAACTTCCAGGTTAATAGGGAGGAAGTTTGATCGGAATAAATATAAATTCTTTTCTTATTTCTATTTTATGATTGACCAATATAAACATCAACAACTTCAAATTGGACTCGTTTCCCCTCAACAAATAAAGGCTTGGGCTAACAAAAACCTACCTAATGGAGAAGTCGTTGGCGAAGTCACAAGGCCCTCTACTTTTCATTATAAAACCGATAAACCAGAAAAAGATGGATTGTTTTGCGAAAGAATCTTTGGACCCATAAAAAGCGGGATTTGCGCTTGTGGCAATTCTCGAGCGAGCGGAGCTGAAAACGAAGACGAAAGATTTTGCCAAAAATGCGGGGTCGAATTTGTGGATTCTCGGATACGAAGATATCAAATGGGATACATCAAACTCGCATGTCCCGTGACTCATGTGTGGTATTTGAAAGGTCTTCCTAGTTATATCGCGAATCTTTTAGATAAACCTCTTAAGAAGTTGGAGGGCCTAGTATACGGCGATTTCTCTTTTGCTAGGCCCAGCACTAAAAAACCCACTTTTTTACGATTACGAGGTTTATTCGAAGAGGAAATTGCATCCTGTAACCACAGCATTTCTCCCTTTTTTTCTACCCCAGGCTTTGCAACATTTCGAAATCGGGAAATTGCGACAGGAGCAGGTGCTATTAGAGAACAATTAGCAGATTTGGATTTGCGAATTATTATAGAGAATTCTTTGGTCGAATGGAAGGAATTAGAAGACGAGGGGTATAGTGGAGATGAGTGGGAAGATAGAAAAAGACGAATAAGAAAAGTTTTTTTGATTAGACGCATGCAATTGGCGAAACATTTTATTCAAACAAATGTAGAACCAGAATGGATGGTTTTGTGCTTATTACCGGTTCTTCCTCCCGAATTGAGACCTATTGTTTATAGGTCTGGAGATAAAGTAGTGACTTCAGACATTAATGAACTTTATAAGAGAGTTATCCGTCGGAACAACAATCTTGCCTATCTATTAAAAAGAAGTGAATTAGCGCCAGCAGATTTAGTAATGTGCCAGGAAAAATTGGTACAAGAAGCCGTGGATACACTTCTTGATAGTGGGTCCCGCGGGCAACCGACGAGGGATGGTCACAATAAAGTATACAAATCACTTTCAGATGTAATTGAAGGTAAAGAGGGAAGGTTTCGCGAGACTCTGCTTGGGAAACGGGTCGATTACTCGGGGCGTTCTGTCATTGTTGTGGGTCCTTCGCTTTCATTACATCAATGTGGATTACCTCTAGAGATAGCAATAAAGCTTTTTCAGCTATTTGTAATTCGCGATTTAATCACGAAACGCGCCACTTCTAATGTAAGGATTGCTAAAAGGAAAATTTGGGAAAAAGAACCCATTGTATGGGAAATACTTCAAGAAGTTATGCGGGGACATCCTGTACTGTTAAATAGAGCACCTACCCTGCATAGATTAGGCATACAGGCCTTTCAACCCACTTTAGTAGAGGGGCGTACTATTTCTTTACACCCATTAGTGTGTAAGGGTTTCAATGCGGACTTTGATGGAGATCAAATGGCTGTTCATCTACCTTTATCCTTGGAAGCTCAGGCAGAAGCCCGTTTACTTATGTTTTCTCATATGAATCTCTTATCTCCCGCTATTGGGGATCCTATTTGCGTACCAACCCAAGACATGCTTATCGGGCTTTATGTATTAACGATTGGAAAGCGTCGAGGTATTTGTGCAAATAGATATAATAGTTGCAGAAACTACCCAAATCTAAAAGTAAATTACAATAATAATAATAATTTTAAATATAGGAAAGATAAAGAACCCCATTTTTCTAGTTCTTATGATGCACTGGGAGCTTATAGACAAAAACTAATCAGTTTAGATAGTCCCTTGTGGCTACGATGGAACCTGGATCAACGCGTCATTGGGTCAAGAGAAGTTCCGATTGAAGTTCAATATGAATCTTTGGGGACTTATCATGAGATTTATGCCCACTATCTAATAATGGGAAATAGAAAAAAAGAAATTCGTTCGATATACATTCGAACCACTCTTGGTCATATTTCTTTTTATAGAGAAATAGAGGAAGCCATACAAGGATTTAGTCAGGCCTATTCATACACTACCTAAACAAGAAAGTTAGATTCGGCGATGCCCCTCCCCTTTCGGGGGGCATTCCGATTTCCCTAGTATCATCATTATTTGCCACGCGAATCCAGATTGAGATTGAGGCAATTAAGTTAATTAAATTTTCGAATCACTGACTCAGGCCCATTGTCGAATCCTACTCAGCAATTGTCGAATCCTACTCAGCCGAAAAGGGGGTACTTATGTATGGCGGAACGGGCCAATCTGGTCTTTCATAATAAAGAGATAGACGGAACTGGTATGAAACGACTTATTAGCAGATTAATAGATCATTTTGGAATGGGATATACATCCCATATACTGGATCAACTAAAGACTCTGGGCTTCCATCAAGCCACTACTACATCGATTTCGTTAGGAATCGAGGATCTTTTAACAATACCCTCTAAGGGATGGTTAGTCCAAGACGCGGAACAACAGAGTTTTCTTTTGGAGAAACACTATTATTATGGGGCTGTACACGCGGTAGAAAAATTACGCCAATCTGTTGAGATATGGTATGCGACAAGTGAATATTTGAAACAAGAAATGAATTCAAATTTTCGGATAACGGATCCTTCTAATCCAGTCTATCTAATGTCTTTTTCAGGAGCCAGAGGAAATGCATCTCAAGTACACCAATTAGTAGGTATGAGAGGATTAATGTCGGACCCTCAAGGACAAATGATTGATTTACCTATTCAAAGCAATTTACGCGAGGGACTTTCTTTGACAGAATATATAATTTCCTGCTATGGAGCCCGCAAAGGGGTTGTAGATACTGCTGTGCGAACAGCAGATGCTGGATATCTTACACGTAGACTTGTTGAAGTAGTTCAACATATTATTGTGCGTAGAAGAGATTGTGGTACTATCCGAGGTATTTCTGTAAGTCCTCAAAATGGGATGACGGAAAAACTTTTTGTCCAAACACTAATTGGTCGTGTATTAGCAGACGATATATATATCGGTTCACGATGCATTGCCGCGCGAAATCAAGATATTGGAATTGGATTAGTCAATCGATTCATAACTGCCTTTCGAGCACAACCATTTCGAGCACAACCAATATATATTAGAACCCCCTTTACTTGCCGAAGCACTTCTTGGATCTGTCAATTATGCTATGGCCGGAGTCCTACTCATAGTGATCTGGTCGAATTGGGAGAAGCCGTAGGTATTATTGCAGGTCAATCAATTGGGGAGCCAGGGACTCAACTAACATTAAGAACTTTTCATACTGGCGGAGTATTCACAGGGGGTACTGCCGACCTTGTACGATCCCCTTCGAATGGAAAAATAAAATTCAATGAGAATTTGGTTCACCCCACACGTACCCGTCATGGGCAGCCTGCTTTTCTATGTTATATAGACTTGCATGTAACTATTCAGAGTCAAGATATTCTATATAGTGTGAATATTCCCTCAAAAAGCTTGATTCTAGTGCAAAATGATCAATATGTAAAATCCGAACAAGTAATTGCGGAGATTCGTGCCGGAACGTCCACTTTACATTTTAAAGAAAGGGTACAAAAGCATATTTATTCTGAATCAGACGGCGAAATGCACTGGAGTACTGATGTTTACCATGCGCCCGAATATCAATATGGTAATCTTCGCCGATTACCAAAAACAAGCCATTTATGGATATTGTCAGTAAGTATGTGCAGATCCAGTATAGCGTCTTTTTCACTCCACAAGGATCAAGATCAAATGAATACTTATGGTAAAAAAGATAGGGAAATTCTTGATTATTCAACGTCGGATCGAATCATGTCCAATGGCCATTGGAATTTTATCTATCCTTCTATTTTTCAAGATAATTCAGATTTGTTGGCGAAAAAGCGAAGAAATAGGTTCGTCATTCCATTACAATATCATCAAGAACAAGAGAAAGAACTAATATCCTGTTTTGGGATTTCGATTGAAATCCCCCTTATGGGTGTTTTACGTAGAAATACTATTTTTGCTTATTTTGACGATCCCCGATACAGAAAAGATAAAAAGGGTTCAGGAATTGTTAAATTTAGATATAGGACCCTAGAAGAAGAATATAGGACTCGAGCGGAAGACTCAGAAGAGGAATATGAGACCCTAGAAGACGAATACAGGACCCGAGAGGACGAATATGAATATGAAACCCTAGAAGAATCTAAATATGGAATCCTAGAAGACGAATACGAATATGAAACCCTAGAAGACGAATATGGGAGCCCAGAAAACGAATATGGGAACCCAGAGAACGAATATAGGACTTTAGAGAAAGACTCAGAAGAGGAATATGGGAGCCCAGAGAGCAAATATAGGACCCAAGAGGACGAATATGGAACTCTAGAGGAAGACTCAGAAGACGAATATGGCAGCCCCGGGGAAAGCGCAGAGGAAAAATATGGTACTTTAGAGGAAGACTCAGAAGAAGATTCAGAGGACGAATACGAGAGCCCAGAGGAAGATTCCATCTTAAAAAAAGAGGGTTTGATTGAGCATCGAGGAACAAAAGAATTTAGTCTAAAATACCAAAAAGAAGTAGATCGGTTTTTTTTCATTCTTCAAGAACTTCATATCTTGCCGAGATCTTCATCCCTAAAGATACTTGACAATAGTATTATTGGAGTGAATACACAACTCACAAAAAATACAAGAAGTCGACTAGGCGGACTGGTCCGAGTGAAGAGAAAAAAAAGCCATACGGAACTCAAAATATTTTCCGGAGATATTCATTTTCCTGAAGAGGCGGATAAGATATTAGGTGGCTGTTTGATACCGCCAGAAAGACAAAAAAAAGATTCTAAGGAATCAAAAAAAAGGAAAAATTGGGTCTATGTTCAACGGAAAAAAATTCTCAAGAGCAAGGAAAAGTATTTTGTTTCCGTTCGCCCTACAGTGGCATATGAAATGGACGAAGGAAGAAATTTAGCAACACTTTTCCCGCAGGATCTCTTGCAAGAAGAAAATAATCTCCAAATTCGACTTGTCAATTTTATTTCTCATGAAAATAGCAAGTTAACTCAAAGAATTTATCACACAAATAGTCAATTTGTTAGAACTTGCTTAGTAGTGAATTGGGAACAAGAAGAAAAAGAAAAGGCTGGTGCTTCCCTTGTTGAGGTAAGAGCAAATGATCTTATTCGCGATTTCCTAAGAATTGAGTTAGTCAAGTCCACTATTTCGTATACACGAAAAAGGTATGGTAGGACAAGTGCAGGACCGATTCCCCATAATAGGTTAGATCGCGCCAATATCAATTCTTTTTATTCCAAGGCGAAGATTGAATCACTTAGCCAACATCCAGAAGCTATTGGCACTTTGTTGAATCGAAATAAAGAATACCACTCTTTGATGATTTTGTCGGCATCCAACTGTTCTCGAATTGGTTTATTCAAGAATTCAAAACATCCCAATGCGATAAAAGAATGGAATCCTAGAATTCCTATTCGAGAAATTTTTGGGCCCTTAGGCGCTATTGTAGCTAGTATATCGCATTTTTCTTCATCTTACTATTTACTAACGCATAATAAAATCCTGTTAAAAAAATATTTGTTCGTTGACAATTTAAAACAAACCTTCCAAGTACTTCAAGAACTTAAATACTCTTTAATAGATGAAAATAAAAGGATTTCTAATTTCGATAGTAACATAATGTTGGATCCATTCCTTTTGAATTGTCACTTTGTCCATCATGATTCTTGGGAAGAGACATTGGCAATAATTCACCTTGGACAATTTATTTGTGAAAATGTATGTCTATTTAAATCGCACATAAAAAAATCCGGTCAAATTTTCATTGTAAATATGAATTCCTTTGTTATAAGAGCAGCTAAACCTTATTTGGCCACTACAGGAGCAACTGTTAATGGTCATTATGGAGAAATCCTTTACAAGGGAGATAGGTTAGTTACGTTTATATATGAAAAATCGAGATCTAGTGACATAACGCAAGGTCTTCCAAAAGTGGAACAAATCTTTGAAGCGCGTTCAATTGATTCATTATCCCCGAATCTCGAAAGGAGAATTGAGGATTGGAATGAGCGTATACCAAGAATTCTTGGGGTCCCTTGGGGATTCTTGATTGGAGCTGAGCTAACCATAGCCCAAAGTCGTATCTCTTTGGTTAATAAAATCCAAAAGGTTTATCGATCCCAAGGGGTACAGATCCATAATAGACATATAGAGATTATTATACGCCAAGTAACATCAAAAGTGCGGGTTTCCGAAGATGGAATGTCTAATGTTTTTTCGCCTGGGGAATTAATCGGACTATTGCGAGCGGAACGAGCAGGACGAGCTTTGGATGAATCGATCTATTATCGGGCAATCTTATTGGGAATAACAAGGGCTTCCCTGAATACCCAAAGTTTCATATCTGAAGCAAGTTTTCAAGAAACTGCTCGAGTTTTAGCAAAAGCTGCCCTACGAGGTCGCATTGATTGGTTGAAAGGCTTGAAAGAAAACGTAGTTCTGGGGGGGATTATACCTGTTGGTACCGGATTCCAAAAATTTGTGCATCGTTCCCCACAAGACAAGAACCTTTATTTCGAAATAAAAAAAAAAAATCTATTCGCGTCGGAAATGAGAGATTTTTTGTTTCTCCATACAGAATTAGTTTCTTCAGATTCTGACGTAACAAACAATTTTTATGAGACATAAGAACCCCCATAAAAATATTTTTTACTTTACTAGACTTTTGAACTTAGAACACTAACAGGTCAAATTTTAGATTTTTAAGATTTTTATTTTAATAAGTAAAACAAGTCAGTTAATTCATTAAGGTGGTTATGTTTATACCATGTATCAATGGCCAACTCTTATCTTAGTACAAGGTTCTCTCGGAACAATTATTATTTATTTCAAGCTATTTCGGATCTTTCTTAATCTTCAAAAAGAACTAAATTCCGTAATGGAATGGTAGGATTAAAAAAAAGGAAGTGTGGAAAAAATGACAAGAAGATATTGGAACATTAATTTGAAAGAGATGATAGAAGCAGGAGTTCATTTTGGTCATGGTATTAAGAAATGGAATCCTAAAATGGCCCCTTACATTTCGGCAAAGCGTAAAGGTACTCATATTATAAATCTCGCTAGAACGGCTCGTTTTTTATCAGAAGCTTGTGATTTAGTTTTTGATGCAGCAAGTCAGGGAAAAAGTTTCTTAATTGTTGGTACCAAAAAAAGAGCAACAGATTTAGTAGCATCAGCTGCAATAAGGGCTCGTTGTCATTATGTTAATAAAAAGTGGTTCAGTGGTATGTTAACGAATTGGTCGATTACGAAAACTAGACTTTCTCAATTTAGAGACTTAAGAGCAGAAGAAAAAATGGGAAAATTCCACCATCTCTCCAAAAAGAGATGTGGCAATCTTGAAGAGAAAATTATCTACTTTGCAAAGGTATCTCGGCGGGATCAAATATATGACGAGATTGCCAGACATTGTGATCGTCCTTGATCAGCAAAAAGAGTATATAGCTCTTCGGGAATGTGCCATTTTGGGGATTCCTACTATTTCTTTAGTCGATACAAATTGTGACCCGGATCTCGCGAATATATCGATTCCAGCCAACGATGACACTATGACTTCAATTCGATTGATTCTTAACAAATTAGTATTTTCAATTTGTGAGGGCCGTTCTCTCTATATAAGAAATCGTTGATTAAGAATATATAGTGAATTCTTGGGCAACTGCGTAAATTTATGGAATCACTTACTTTACTATATCTTTTTTTTTGCATAGAATTTTTTTTGCATAGAAAAAAGAAGGGGAATATTGATATATATTAGAGGGTATTGATATATATTATGATCTGATGTGCTTTCTTGGTATCCTAAATATAAGATTAATACTTCAAGTTGCTGAGTTGAGAAAGAGATGGTTGAATCAAAAGAATTCCTTTTTTGAAGTTCAATTTTTATCAGAGGACAATATGAATATTATACCTTGTTCCATTAAAACACTCAAGGGGTTATACGATATATCGGGTGTAGAAGTAGGCCAACACTTCTATTGGCAAATAGGAGGTTTCCAAATTCATGCCCAAGTACTCATCACTTCTTGGGTCGTAATTACTATCTTGCTAGGTTCAGTTGTCATAGCTGTTCGGAATCCACAAACCATCCCGACCGACGGTCAGAATTTTTTTGAATATGTCCTTGAGTTTATTCGAGACTTGAGCAAAACTCAGATTGGAGAAGAATATGGTCCCTGGGTTCCCTTTATTGGAACTATGTTCCTTTTTATTTTTGTTTCGAATTGGTCGGGTGCTCTTTTACCTTGGAAAATTATAGAGTTACCCCATGGGGAATTAGCAGCGCCCACGAATGATATAAATACTACTGTTGCTTTAGCTTTACTCACGTCAGCGGCATATTTTTATGCTGGTCTTAGCAAAAAAGGATTGAGCTATTTCGAGAAATATATTAAACCAACTCCAATCCTTTTACCAATTAACATCCTAGAAGATTTCACAAAACCATTATCGCTTAGCTTTCGACTTTTCGGGAATATATTGGCGGATGAATTAGTCGTTGTTGTTCTTGTTTCTTTAGTCCCCTTAGTAATCCCTATACCGGTCATGTTTCTTGGATTATTTACAAGCGGTATTCAAGCTCTTATTTTTGCAACATTAGCCGCAGCCTATATAGGTGAATCCATGGAGGGTCATCATTGAATTGACTCTTTTTGGAAATAGTATTTTTTTTTTTTGCAGCTTAGCTCAATTCATGCATGGTTCCAGATAATCTGCTTGGTTGCAAAAAAATAGTTAGAAATGCGTATGAATATATAGCCTAGAGTTGTAGGAGAGAGAATAGAATAGACTATATTATGGAATTTTCAAAGTATATATGCATTAAGGAGGGTGGAGTCAGGCTAGATCTATACTATAATATCCTTAATGTCTATAAGTGGAGTCCTCTTTTATGCAGGTTTCCACTTTAAGCAATGATTTTAGAATCCGATTCAATAGAAAATGAGAAAATATGCAAACAAAATAGAAGAAACAAATGTATATATATAGGATATTATATTATATATTCCTAGGTTAGATTCATTATCTAATCCGATATATGGATATGGAATTCCCTTCTATGTAGTTCGGACAATTCACATTATCATTTCAATTTGATTTCAATTTGTACTTTTTAGTTACTTTACTTCTCCCCAATAGAGCTTAGAAGTAAGAATTTATTGGTTGATTGTATCCTTAACCATTTCTTTTTTTTGACACGAGGAACTACTCACCATGAATCCACTAATTGCTGCTGCTTCTGTTATTGCTGCTGGATTGGCCGTAGGGCTTGCTTCTATTGGACCTGGAGTTGGTCAAGGTACTGCTGCAGGACAAGCTGTAGAAGGTATTGCGAGACAGCCAGAAGCAGAAGGTAAAATACGAGGTACTTTATTGCTTAGTCTAGCTTTTATGGAAGCTTTAACAATTTATGGACTAGTTGTGGCACTAGCGCTTTTATTTGCGAACCCTTTTGTTTAATCTTAAAAAAAAAATTCTTTCGATTTCGATTAGATACTTTTTTCTTTTTTTAGTAAATTGGTATTTGCTTCCACAATTCCAATTATATCAATACTTTATTTAATTTACTCCTATTTATTACTCCTGGAATTATCTATTTATCGGGACAGATAATACCCCATTCTAGGAAGGGCTGAGTTGAGTATTATTAATTTAGAAGATATGCTCACCTTCTTATTTCCCGTCCTTAGTTTAGGAAAGTGGAAAGTTTTTTCCTTTTATTTTAGGAATTTTGGGAACAGAACATTTCAACAAAGGAAGTCTTTCACCGGTCAAACAAGACGTAAGACTTAATCTAAAAGAAATTACTAGATTGAATCTATTTGCATTAAAAAAACCGATCAAAAAAGGGCGAGCGAAGTAAGTGATCGAAAAACTTTGTTCTTTGTTCGTCCTATCTATAAGAGGAGAGCATATGAAAAATGTAACCCATTCTTTCGTTTTTTTAGCTCACTGGCCATCCGCTGGCAGTTTCGGGCTTAATACCGATATTTTAGCAACAAATCTAATAAATCTAACTGTAGTGGTTGGTGTTTTGATTTTTTTTGGAAAGGGAGTGTGTGCGAGTTGTCTATTTCAAGAATAGATTGGATCTATCCGGCTGCACTTTATAATATTTTTTAGTATTTTTCGGATAAATAAGAAAAGGGTGCACGATCTCGACGAATTACTTCTGAATAAATTCAGAAATCATATGGAAGAACCATAGCATTTCGCGACTCATTGGTAAATCAACTTTGATTCTCTATAAACCAAGAATGTGAGACCATTAACACGGTTAAAGCTAAACTGCTTGAAGTCCAGGCAAAAAGAGGTACTCTTTCTACAACTATATTAGTATTAGTACCAATTTAAACGGGAAATAGCTAATGTAAAATTTATCTGATATAGAACACTCATATCGATAAAATGGTTTGAACTATTTACTAGAAAAAAAAGGGGGCACCCTGCCCTTTTTTAACCAATGCCGAATCGACGACCTATGTATAAAAAAGAGAAATTTTTTGGATTTGAAGAAAAAAAAAATAAAAAAGAATTCTATTAATTTTCATTTTCCATTTATTTAGTTAGTTTTTCTTAATGAAATTGAAATTATTAACTAGAGGGCAAATAAAAATAAAGAAACAACTTTGCTGACCATGATATATTTTTATCTAGGCGGAAGAGTCCTCTTAATATTTATCTAGTCTTATATAGGTTTCGGTATATTGAAATATAAACATAAAAAAGAAGATAGAGGATAGGCTCATTACTTAAAAAAAAGATATGGAAATAGCTATAGAAAAAAAAAAAGGAGCGTGAGAGCCAAATGAATCGAAAGATTCATGTTTGGTTCGGGAAGAGATCATAAAAGTTGTAAACTTACAAAATAATCTACTTTCATTAAAAGATTTATTAGATAATCGAAAACAGAGGATCTTGAGTACTATTCGAAATTCAGAAGAATTGCGTAGAGGGACCATTGAGCAACTCGAAAAAGCTCGGATTCGATTACAGAAAGTCGAACTAGAAGCGGATGAGTATCGAATGAATGGATACTCTGAGATAGAACGAGAAAAAGCAAATTTGATTAATGCTACTTCTATTAGTTTGGAACAATTGGAAAAGTCTAAAAACGAAACCCTTTATTTTGAAAAACAAAGGGCAATGAATCAGGTCCGACAGCGGGTTTTCCAACAGGCCGTACAAGGAGCTCTAGGAACTCTGAATAGTTGTTTGAATACCGAGTTACATTTCCGTACGATTCGTGCTAATATTGGCATTCTCGGGTCCCTGGAATGGAAGAAATAATTAAATTAATTAGGCCTTGAACTTCTACTTTCGTTTAGAATTTAGGCATTATTTTTCCCCTTGCTTCCGAAAAAAGAGTCAAGAAACACTAATGGCAACCCTTCGAGTCGACGAAATTCATAAAATTCTCCGCGAACGTATTGAACAATATAATAGGAAAGTAGGGATTGAGAATATAGGTCGCGTAGTTCAAGTGGGGGATGGGATTGCTCGTATTATAGGTCTTGGTGAAATAATGTCAGGTGAATTAGTCGAATTTGCAGAAGGTACTAGGGGTATTGCTCTGAATTTGGAATCCAAAAATGTTGGGATTGTATTAATGGGCGATGGGTTGATGATACAAGAGGGAAGTTTTGTAAAAGCAACAGGAAGAATTGCTCAGATACCCGTGAGTGAGGCTTACTTGGGTCGTGTTGTAAATGCTCTGGCTAAACCTATTGATGGGAAAGGCGAAATTATAGCTTCCGAATCTCGCTTAATTGAATCTCCTGCTCCAAGTATAATTTCCAGGCGTTCCGTATACGAACCTCTTCAAACAGGGCTTATTGCTATCGATTCGATGATCCCTATAGGGCGCGGTCAGCGAGAGTTAATTATTGGGGACAGACAGACTGGCAAAACAGCAGTAGCCACAGATACAATTCTCAATCAAAAAGGGCAAGGTGTAATATGTGTTTATGTAGCTATCGGTCAAAGAGCATCCTCCGTAGCTCAAGTAGTAACTACTTTCCATGAGGAGGGGGCCATGGAATACACTATTGTAGTAGCTGAAATGGCGGATTCACCTGCTACATTACAATACCTCGCTCCTTATACGGGAGCAGCCCTGGCTGAGTATTTTATGTACCGCGAACGGCATACTTTAATAATTTATGATGATCTCTCCAAACAGGCACAAGCTTATCGCCAAATGTCCCTTCTATTAAGAAGACCTCCCGGACGTGAGGCTTATCCAGGGGATGTTTTTTATTTGCATTCACGCCTTTTAGAAAGAGCCGCTAAATTAAATTCTCTTTTAGGCGAAGGAAGTATGACCGCTTTACCAATAGTTGAGACTCAATCTGGAGACGTTTCCGCCTATATTCCTACTAATGTAATCTCCATTACAGATGGACAAATATTCTTATCTGCGGATCTATTCAATGCCGGAATTCGACCCGCTATTAATGTGGGTATTTCTGTTTCCAGAGTAGGATCCGCGGCTCAAATTAAAGCCATGAAACAAGTAGCTGGCAAATCAAAATTGGAACTAGCGCAATTCGCAGAGTTACAAGCCTTTGCACAATTCGCCTCTGCTCTCGATAAAACAAGTCAGAATCAATTGGCAAGGGGTCGACGATTAAGGGAATTGCTTAAACAATCCCAGGCAAATCCTCTCCCAGTGGAAGAGCAGATAGCTACTATTTATACCGGAACAAGAGGATATCTTGATTCGTTAGAAATTGAACAGGTAAATAAATTTCTGGATGAGTTACGTAAACATCTAAAAGATACTAAACCTCAATTCCAAGAAATTATATCTTCTAGCAAGACATTCACCGAGCAAGCGGAAATCCTTTTGAAGGAAGCTATTCAGGAACAGCTGGAACGGTTTTCTCTTCAGTAACAAATAAATTTTGCATGTCTACTCTTGTTAGTAGAATAGGAATCGTTGAGAAAGCTTTTTCATTTGAATCATGCAAAAAAGTTTTCTTTGTTTTTAGTTTAGTATAGTTATTTAAAGAATAGATAGAAATAAGATTGCGTCCAATAGGATTTGAACCTATACCAAAGGTTTAGAAGACCTCTGTCCTATCCATTAGACAATGGACGCTTTTCTTTCATATTTTATTCTTTCTTTTATTTTTTTGCTTCTTCCGAGAAAAAACTGTTAGACCAAAACTCTTTTAGGAAATCAAAAAATCCAGATACAAATGCATGATGTATATATTATATCATGCATATATCATAAAGAAGGAGTATGGAGGCGGTAGTGGGAATCGAACCCGCAACCCCAAGGTTATGAGCCTTATGAGCTACCAAACTGCTCTATACTCTTAAACTAAAGAGGGGTAACTAGTGGATAAAAGAGGGTTGGATACGCCCCTCTACCAATATCTATACAAATAGAATAGTCCATTTATACAGAATGGTAAAGAGGGCTCCTCTATGATTATCAATTCCAGAAATCCATACAAATACGAAAGGGTATTTTATCCTTACCAACTGGATCTTGTTGCACCCGGTAACAAACATTCATAAACCATTTCTCGAAGTACGTGTCCGGATAGCCCAAAATGTCGATAGTTAGCTCTAGGTCTTCCGGTCAAAAAACAACGTCGATGAAGGCGTGTAGGTGCACTATTACGCGGTAGGGATTGCAATTTTTCTCGCATTTTCGTTTTTTCACTCAAACTCAAGGGAGAAACTTTGCTTCTTATCTTTTTTTTTAAAGATTGACGAATCAAATGATATTTCTGTTCTAATTTCTGCCGCTTCTTCTCCCTCTGAATCAAACTTTTTTTTGCCATAATGTGTCGTTGCTATTATTACCAAGTATACGGTTCTAATCCTAGATGGAAAAATAAATAGAAAAAGAAATCTAAAAAGGCAGATCCTCCCTCTCTATCAAGAGTAATGAACTAGGTGCTGATACAGTACAAAAAAACAAACTAAATTAACCAAACTTGCCTGATGTTGAGGCAATCAAGAAAGCTGCATAAGTGAATATATAACCCACGGAAAAGTGAGCTAATCCAACCAATCTTGCTTGCACAATGGAAAGAGCCACGGGCTTATCTCTCCAGCGAATTAAATTAGCTAAAGGTGTGCGTTCATGAGCCCATGCTAAAGTCTCAATTAATTCCTGCCAATACCCCCGCCAGGAAATTAAGAACATAAATCCAGTAGCCCAAACAAGATGTCCAAATAAGAACATCCACGCCCATACCGATAAACTATTCATCCCAAAAGGATTATATCCATTGATAAGTTGTGAAGAGTTTAACCATAGGTAATCTCTTAACCATCCCATCAAATAAGTGGAGGATTCATTAAATTGTGAAACGTTGCCCTGCCATAATGTGATATGTTTCCAATGCCAATAAAAAGTAACCCACCCAATGGTATTTAACATCCAGAAAACTGCCAAATAAAATGCGTCCCAAGCAGAAATATCACAAGTACCGCCGCGCCCTGGGCCGTCACAAGGAAAACTATATCCAAAATCCTTTTTATCTGGCATTAATTTGGAACCGCGTGCATCTAAAGCGCCCTTTACTAAAATCAATGTAGTTGTATGCAAACCTAGAGCAATAGCATGATGAACCAAGAAATCCCCAGGTCCTATTGTTAAGAAAAGCGAATTACTATTCTCATTAACAGCATTCAACCATCCGGGCAACCATAGGCTTCGACCCGCATTGAAAGCGGGGCCATTCGTTGAAGATAAGAGTATATCGAACCCATATGTCGTCTTGCCATGAGCAGATTGTATCCATTGGGCAAATATAGGTTCGATCAAGATTTGCTTTTCTGGAGTACCAAAAGCAAGCATGACGTCGTTATGAACATAAAGGCCCAAGGTATGGAATCCTAGAAAGAGGCTAGCCCAACTTAAATGAGATATGATAGCTTCTTTATGGTCTAACATTCTTGCCAATACATTATCCTCATTCTGTTCCGGATTGTAATCCCTAATGAAAAAAATAGCTCCATGAGCAAAAGCCCCTGTCATGATGAACCCTGCAATATATTGGTGATGAGTATATAAAGCAGCTTGAGTAGTAAAGTCTTGTGCTATGAATGCATAAGGAGGTAAAGAGTACATATGTTGAGCTACTAAGGAAGTAATAACCCCTAAAGAAGCTAGAGCAAGACCTAACTGAAAATGAATCGAATTGTTGATTGTGTCATAAAGGCCCTTATGCCCACGCCCTAATCGACCCCCCGGAGGAGTATGCGCTTCTAAAAGATCTTTAATACTGTGCCCAATTCCGAAGTTAGTTCGATACATGTGACCGGCAATGAGAAAAATAAATGCAATAGCTAAATGATGGTGAGCCATATCGGTCAGCCACAAACTTTGTGTTTGTGGATGGAATCCCCCAAGAAGAGTTAGAATGGCAGTTCCCGCTCCTTGAGCGGTACCAAATAAATGATTACTCGAATCAGGGTTTTGGGCATAAAGATTCCATTGACCCGTCAAAAGGGGTCCCAACCCCTGGGGATAGGGTAATACATCTAAGAAATTATTCCATCGAACGTACTCCCCCCTGGATGCGGGAATAGCAACATGAACTAAATGTCCTGTCCAAGCCAAAGAACTTACCCCGAAAAGTCCTGACAAATGATGATTGAGACGAGATTCCGCGTTTTTGAACCACGAAAGGCTTGGTTTCCATTTGGGTTGTAGATGTAACCAACCCGCTATTAAGGACAGCGTAGAAAGAAATAATAGAAAAAGAGCTCCAGTATAAAGATCCTCATTGGTGCGTAATCCTATTGTATACCACCACTGATAAACTCCAGAATAAGCAATATTCACTGGACCAGCAGCACCTCCTCGAGTAAAGGCTTCCACAGCGGGTTGACCAAAATGAGGATCCCAAATCGCATGAGCAATAGGTCTTACGTGTAAAGGATCCTGTATCCATGATTCAAAATTTCCTTGCCAAGCTACATGAAACAGATTTCCGGACGTCCATAGAAAGATTATTGCTAATTGCCCAAAGTGAGAAGCAAAAATGTTCTGATAAAGACGTTCTTCAGTAATATCATCATGACTTTCGAAATCATGTGCGGTAGCAATACCAAACCAAATACGACGAGTAGTGGGGTCCTGAGCTAAGCCTTGGCTAAACCTGGGAAATCTTAATTCCATAATGCCTTTCAAATCCTCCTAGCCACTATCCTACTGCAATAATTCTCGCTAAGAAGAATGCCCATGTCGTGGCAATTCCACCCAGAAGGTAATGGGTTACTCCTACAGCGCGTCCTTGTATAATGCTCAAGGCTCTAGGCTGAGTAGCAGGAGCAACTTTTAATTTGTTATGAGCCCAAACGATAGATTCAATGAGTTCTTGCCAATAACCACGGCCGCTGAATAAAAACATTAAACTGAAGGCCCAGACAAAATGAGCACCTAAGAAAAAAAGACCATATGCAGATAATGAAGAACCATAAGACTGAATGACTTGCGATGCCTGTGCCCACAAGAAATCTCGAAGCCACCCATTAATCGTAATGGAACTCTGTGCAAAGTTTCCCCCTGTAATATGAGTTACCACCCCTTGATCACTTATAGTACCCCAAACATCCGACTGCATTTTCCAACTGAAATGGAAAATGACTACCGAAATTGCATTGTACATCCAGAATAAACCTAAGAAAACATGATCCCAGGCGGATACTTGACATGTTCCCCCTCGGCCAGGCCCATCGCAAGGAAAGCGAAAACCTAGATTTGCTTTATCGGGTATCAAACGGGAACTCCGAGCAAATAAAACACCTTTCAAAAGTATTAATACAGTCACATGTATGGTAAATGCATGAATGTGATGGACTAAAAAATCTGCGGTTCCTAATGGAATAGGTAACAAAGCCACTTTGCCACCTACTGCTACTAACTCGCCGCCTCCCCACGTTAAGCTAGTACTTGTTGTTGCACCAGGAGCTGTTACGCCAGGCGCAGTAGCATGGATATTTTGTACCCATTGAGCAAAGATAGGTTGTAATTGTATGGCAGTATCCGAAAACATATCTTGTGGACGGCCTAAAGCACTCATGGTATCATTATGAATGTACAAGCCAAAACTGTGAAAACCTAGAAATATACATACCCAGTTAAGGTGGGATATGATTGCATCGCGGTGTCTAAGGACGCGATCTAATAGATCGTTGTATCGAGTAGTTGGATCATAGTCTCTTACCATAAAAATTGCTGCATGTGCAGCAGCACCGACTATTAGAAATCCGCCAATCCACATGTGGTGTGTGAACAAGGAAAGTTGTGTACCATAGTCAGTAGCTAGGTATGGATAGGGAGGCATAGAATACATATGATGAGCTACAACAATGGTTGTAGAGCCTAGCATAGCTAGGTTAAGAGATAATTGAGCATGCCATGACGTTGTTAAGATTTCATAAAGACCCTTATGGCCTTGTCCTGTAAATGGGCCCTTGTGAGCCTCCAAAATATCTTTAAGTCCATGGCCAATACCCCAATTGGTCCTATACATATGACCTGCGATTAGGAAAAGAATAGCAATAGCTAAATGATGGTGCGCAATATCGGTCAGCCAGAGACCACCGGTTACTGGATCTAGTCCTCCGCGAAAAGTCAGAAATTCTGCGTATTTGGACCAATTTAAAGTGAAAAAAGGGGTTGCTCCTTCGGCAAAACTAGGATAAAGTTGAGCCAAAAGGTCCCGATTCAAGATAAATTCATGAGGAAGTGGTATCTCTTTAGGATCCACCCCAGCGTCAAGAAATTGGTTAATTGGTAAAGATACATGAATTTGGTGCCCCGCCCAAGAAAGAGACCCAAGTCCTAATAATCCCGCTAAGTGGTGATTCAACATGGATTCTACATCTTGGAACCAGGCCAATTTGGGAGCGGCTTTGTGATAATGGAACCAACCAGCAAAAAGCATTAACGCTGCAAAAATCAATGCACCAATTGCAGTACAATAGAGTTGTAATTCACTAGTTATTCCAGATGCTCGCCAAAGCTGAAAAAAACCAGAGGTTATTTGGATTCCTCGGAAACCCCCGCCTACATCACCATTCAATATTTCTTGCCCTACTATAGGCCAAACTACCTGAGCACTGGGTCCAATGTGAGTAGGATCACTTAGCCATGCTTCATAATTGGAAAAACGGGCGCCATGAAAGTACATGCCACTCAACCAAAGAAAGATAATGGAAAGTTGCCCGAAATGAGCACTAAAGACTTTTCGAGAAATCTCCTCCAAATCACCAGTATGACTATCGAAATCGTGAGCATCAGCATGTAGGTTCCAGATCCAAGTGGTAGTATCAGGGCCCTTAGCTAGTGTTCTTGAGAAATGGCCGGGTCTGGCCCATTCCTCAAAAGATGTTTTTACAGGATCCCTATCCACAACAATTTTTACTTCTGGTTCCGGCGAACGAATAATCATTAAGTCCTCCTCTTTCCGGACAAGACATACAAAGAGACCCGCCAACTGTCTTTTTAGTGAATCTTTGAAAGATATATATTTTGAAAGATAGATTTTGAAAGATAGATTTTGAAAGATAGATATTGTGATTAGTTCTTTTCTTTACTATCTACCATCCTTCTATTTTTTTTTTAGTTATTCACTGGAGCAATTATATATTGAAGTCAATCCGAGGCAAGTGTTCGGGTCTATTATGACATAAAGATTAGGTGCCTAACGGACATTGTTTATCTTGAAAAACAAATATTTCTCGACGTAAGAAAAAAATCTTTTTTATTTTTAATTTAAGAAACTAGTGTATTTTTTTTGAGGGCATAAGCTCCTATCTATATCTACTTTCCTTGAGCATAATATAGGGTTTTTTATTTGATTCTAAATTCCAAGATAACTCATTAGAATTATTAATAAGATGGTCCTAATATATTAGCAATATTTAGATTGCCCCCTCTTTTTATTCACTTTATTACTTCTATTCTAGACCCTATCCCTATGGTTTATTCTTATGAAATATCATATAAAATAGAAGGTATAAGAAATGGATATAATGAAATTCTTGATTCGATCTTACGACCTAATTTATTTGATTAATGGATCAACAACCAAACCACCCATTTTATGAAAAAGAAGGAGCATGGTCTTATTCAAATTCAAAGCGCTTCGTAATCTTCAACCAGTTCTGTGCTTCAATATAATTTCCCGGAGTAAGCGCTATAGCTTGTTTCCAATATTCAGCAGCTTGATCAAACCAAGCTTCCGCAATTTCCGAATCACCCTGTAGAATGGCCTGTTCTCCTCGGTCGGAATAGGAAGTTCCTTCCCTTAGAACCGTACTTGAGAGTTTCCTACCTCATACGGCTCAGAAATTGCTATCTGAATTTCCCCTATCTTAACTGAATTCGATTTATCAAAAATCGATCCAATTTGTTCTTGGGTTAAGCAGAAGAAATTAATTACCTAAGTTTCAAACCCTAATTTTTATCAATAATCAGTTTGATCTTTTTTCCCACCTTCAGAAGAATGAAGCATAGATAGATATAGAGCCTTCGTTCAAATTTTCTGAGAGGTAACTATCCCGGTTTCATATATGAAATCTCTATAGAATCCTTGAAAAAGACTTTTTTCCATAAGAAAGAAAAAAGAACTTACTATCTTTGGGATCTGATACTACACCGCTGCTTAATCCCTTAGTGGATCGGCTCTATTACATAAGCGGATTCCTAAATTTTGCCCCATATCATGGGATAAGTAAGCAGTTTTTTTTAGTTGTATCGACCCAGTCGCTCACTAATTGATCTTTACGGTGCTTTCTCTATCAATTTGAGAAACTTTATCCATAGAGTAGTAGTATAGGCCATACTTTCTTCGTTTTTTGATTCTCGTGAAGTGTCCTTCCTTCCTACAGCTGATAGGGAAAAATCGTTGTTTTTACGATCCCTATGTAGAAAGCCCTTTTTTTCTAGTATTTACTAGAAAATTTGATCCTCTCTTTTTTTTTTTTCTTTCTATAGTGGAGATAGTCGCACGTAATGACAGATCACGGCCATATTATTAAAAGCTTGCGGTAAGAAGGGGTTTCGTTCTAGTGCCCGGAAATAATATTCCAAAGCCTTTGTATGCTCTCCATTGCTTGTGTGTATAAGGCCTATGTTATAGAGTATATAACTTCGATCATAGGGATCGATTTCTAGTCGCGTAGCTTCATAATAATTTTGCAAAGCTTCCGCATAATTTCCTTCGGATTGAGCCAACATCCGTTACGGTCGTTCATTCTATTCAAAAAATCTCCGTTCCAAAACCGTACATGAGGTTTTCATCTCATACGGCTCCTCCCTTCTGTACATAATAGTACTAAGCGAAATAATCTATAGAATCAAAATAGAATTAGTCCCGTCTCATTATGAACCGAAAGGGGCTGGTATTTTTCCAAGAAATCTCTAGCCAACCTTCCCACAAGAGGTTTTTCTTAACACCAATGAATTCTATTAATGCTAGAGGAAAACGATAGCTCCAATAATTTCTTTGTTCTCAACGCCTCCTATTTAGAGGAATTAGCTACTTCAACGATCTTTGATGGTTATAGGGGTATCCAAAGTACAAACCTGATGGTTGTTTGTTATCCCAACCATTCTTCCCAGCCCTGATACCGATCAGGAAAGGGGTAATTTCTAACAAAGTTTTTCTCTTGTTGATTCCTATTTCTAGGTGTAGTGCTTTTCTCCCCTATGCTGCCTACGGATACTAATAGAGTAGGATTGGCCTGTAATCCATACCATACCATATCCTGTAGGTGTAACCTTTCGCTCAATACTCAAATCTACAATTGAAGTATCTGAAGCCGCATCAATCGAGGATACACGACGGAAGGAATTGTTAGTTCGCCTCACCTTCCCGAAGCGTGGGTTTGTTTGCTTTACAAATTTGGTTCTCTCTATGCCAACCCCCCTCTCTTTTTCGTAAGACTGAGGTATAGGTAGGGCTAAAAAAAAGCAAAAAAAAGAGTCAAATCGCACCATCTCTATAATAAGTAAATGCCTTTTTTTCTCCTGAGGTTGTCGGAATTATTCGCAATAAAATATTGGCTACAATTGAGGAGGTCTTATCAATGAAATTTCCATTTCCACGGGATCTAGGCATAATTCCCAACCCATTCTATATAGAATTGTTT
This sequence comes from Triticum urartu, assembly GCF_056163025.1. Classification (NCBI taxonomy): domain Eukaryota; kingdom Viridiplantae; phylum Streptophyta; class Magnoliopsida; order Poales; family Poaceae; genus Triticum; species Triticum urartu. The sequence continues at coordinate 5,179 of NW_028261176.1, read as the reverse complement.
TCATTCCTTCACAAAATAACATAAAAACAAACACATTCGATTCTTATAATTATAAATAGATTGATCCATATGCTCTACTCTAAATCCATATGCTTTAAATGGATAAGAGAGATATGGATTTTCCGCTCAGCTCAAATTGTATCCTTTTCCTTCTGCTTGGACACGAAGAGATATGAAATATTTGACTAAGACTGGATTTCATTCCACTTTCCTATTTCTGAACAACAACTTATGTTATCAACTATTTCGTGTTTTCAAAGTTATTAATTGTCTCATACCCTATTTTTGATTTCGATAGTATGGTGTAGCGTATCTTATGCAAACGGAATTCTAAGGTTTCTTTATTTTATTATGCAATAAGAAGAATTCTTCCATTTTCTTTTTCTTTAGTTGCGGGAAAACCCAAATTAAAACTTTTATTTTATAGCGAGCGCAATTTCTAGTAAAAAATCCTGTATCCTTCCACTTAGATCAAAAGGAATTTTTCCAATAGAACTATGGAACCCCCGAGTGGTTGCGGTTGTACCTGTACTGCAGGAATAAGAAAACTCGCTATTCACTCAGTTTATTTTCCATAATAAGTTATGTAGGAGAGATGGCCGAGCGGTTCAAGGCGTAGCATTGGAACTGCTATGTAGACTTTTGTTTACCGAGGGTTCGAATCCCTCTCTTTCCGTTTTTCTTAATTCATCAACGTTAAGGATCACAATGTATCAAATCAAATAACAATTTTTTCCAGCAATAATATAATATCTTATATTATCTTATTTTGATTTAATAGAAATTAGAAATTCTCTATAGCAAATTACTGTGGTATGTAAAATACACATAGAGGAAAAAAGAAAAAAGGATCCTAATCCTAGGGTTAATCAATTTTAGCTAGTTGATGGGAAAATACAAATTAATGGTAATGGTCTTAGGGCGATTTAGTTCGGGGAAAGGGGAAGGGGAAGAAAATTCTATGAACCTTTCCTTTTTTCGTTAAGTTCAAGTCTGACGAGAGTAATATTCTACAACTAACAACTCATTTATTTTGAGACCGACCCACTTCCTATCTAGGATTTTATTTACTAGTCCTTTATATTCCAACGTGTCAATCGCCAAATGCTTTGGCAATTTCCCCGGGTCCGATGAAGCAATATAATTTTGAACCAGACCTTTTGATCTTTGGTTATCTTTCGTAGTAATAATATCTCGGGGTTTGCAACGAAAACTTGGTATATTGACTATACGACCATTAACTAAAATATGTCTATGGTTGACTAATTGGCGGGCCCCAGGAATGGTTGAAGCCATACCCAATCGAAAAAGGATATTATCCAAACGCATTTCAAGTAATTGTAGTAAAACCTGGCCTGTTGACCTTTTTGCTTTTCCAGCGATATGTACATATCTAAGTAATTGTCGTTCTGTCAGACCATAATGAAAACGCAATTTCTGTTTTTCTTGAAGACGAATACGATATTGCTCCTTTTTCCCAGAATTGAATTTTTTTTTAAGATTACTTCCGGATTTAGGTGTTTTTCTAGTGAGTCCTGGTAAAGCTCCCAGACGGCGTATTTTTTTTAAACGAGGTCCTCGATAACGGGACATGAAGACTCCTTTTTTTATTTTATTGAAATTTCATTTTACACAATTAATTTCATTGTATTTACATTACAGAATACATCGAAATTAAAACTGAATTAAACTACAGGATAAACAGAGTAAAATCAACTAAAGTACCCCAAAAAATGGAATTTCATCAAAATCTTTTTTTTTTGTATATATATTATTTATTTTATTGTTTTGTATCTAGCAAAATTGTAAGGTAAAAAACATAAAAGATCCTGGATTCTCCATTTAATTCGGAAAAAAAGAGATTCTTGTTCGTAGAACATCGATAGAGAAAAAAAAGCCGACTATCGGATTTGAACCGATGACCCTCGCATTACAAATGCGATGCTCTAACCTCTGAGCTAAGTGGGCTTACATAACGGAAATAGTGTAACAAATAGAAATAGGTATAGTATAGGAAATCCGTAAAATCTCAGATATTAGTTATTAATCTTAGCTATTAACTAGTTCTAAATTTGAAGTTATACTTATAAAAATAAAAAAATACTAAAACTTCTTAAAGATAAAGTTAGCTTGATATGCTTAACTATAGGATATTAAAAAATAAAATTATAGAATTTATTGGTATTTTCATTCGATCATTATAGACTTTATTATTTGTTAATAATTTGAGGATTAATATTTCACTAAGGGGAACATAGAGTCAGAGTAAATAAAATTGCTAATTCTGATTAGAAAAAAAGAATAAATATCAAGCGTTATAGTATAATTTTGAATACTATAAAAAAGTAAGACGGGAGGTGGGGGAGATAAAAACTTTTGGATATATTGATTCGGATTGAATTGCAAATACATCAAGGATAGAATCAATTCAATTCTGAATTGCAATAAGCAAGCGAGGTCTCTCAAATAGAGTCGAACTGAACTGCTAGACTACGTTGAGTGATGAACTCAATGATTCAAAAAAAAAACTAAGAGATGGATGAAATTACACAAGGAATCCTGGTCTCAAAGAAGAGGGAAATGGGGATATGGCGAAATCGGTAGACGCTACGGACTTGATTGTATTGAGCCTTGGTATGGAAACCTGCTAAGTGGTAACTTCCAAATTCAGAGAAACCCTGGAATTAAAAAAGGGCAATCCTGAGCCAAATCCGTGTTTTGAGAAAACAAGGGGTTCTCGAACTAGAATACAAAGGAAAAGGATAGGTGCAGAGACTCAATGGAAGCTGTTCTAACGAATCGAGTTAATTACGTTGTGTTGTTAGTGGAATTCCTTCTAGTTCTAAATTAGAGAAAGAGGGGTTTTATACCTTATACATTTAATAAACACGTATAGATACTGACATAGCAAACGATTAATCACAGAACTCATATTATATTCTAATTATAATATAGGTTCTTTATCTTTTTTAAAAATGAAATTAGAAATGATAATGATTATGAAATAAAAAACTCATATCATAATTTTTTTTTTTCATTATTGTGAATCCACTCCAATCGAATATTGAATAATCAAATTCTTCAATTAAAATTCAAAGTTTTCGAGATCTTTAAAAAAGTGGATTAATCGGACGAGGACAAAGAGAGAGTCCCATTCTACATGTCAATACTGACAACAATGAAATTTCTAGTAAAAGGAAAATCCGTCGACTTTATAAGTTGTGAGGGTTCAAGTCCCTCTATCCCCAAATCCTCTTTTATTCCCTAACTATACTATATTATTATTATTTATCCTCTTTTTTTTTTTCTTTTTATCAATGCACTTTTTTTTCTTTTTATCAATGCAATGGGTTTAAGATTCATTAGCTTTCTCATTCTACTCTTTCACAAAGGAATGCGAAGAGAACTCAATGGATCTTATCCTATTCATTGAATAGATTTCTTTTTTATTAGAGTATCGGCAAGAAATCTTGGTTATTCACTCTATTTTTAAGTTTTATTTAAGTAAACCATGCACAATGCATAGGACTACCCCCCCCATTTTCAAATTTAAAATTTGAAATACTTTAATTAATTTTTAGTCCTTTTAATTGACATAGATACAAATACTCTACTAGGATGATGCACAAGAAAAGGTCAGGATAGCTCAGTTGGTAGAGCAGAGGACTGAAAATCCTCGTGTCACCAGTTCAAATCTGGTTCCTGGCAGAGAAAAAAAAAAAAAAGATCCACCGAATAGGTATTGATCCAAATACCTCGAGATGGATTGTGATACATATTCATTAATAATATTTATTCATCTAAGTGGATAAATCTATAATATAAATATAGAGGCACTTCTTTTTCTTTTTAAAGAAGTTTTAAAATATATCTTTTCTTTATGATAAAGAAGGGGGTGAGATTCCCCTTTATTTTTTTGCGTTTCTTAATTTTGTATTCCGCTATTCCGACGAATATTTTTTTAGTCTTGCTTATCTTTATCTTATCTTATTTTCCTAGTTGTGCTAAGTAATGTGCGCGGTACAAAGTTCCTGGTAGAGAACTTCTTTGAGTCATCCTATTTTTCTGTTCATATGAAGGAAATTAATATGCGATTTTCAAAATAGGGGAATCCAAATGAAACCCTTTTTTTGCTCAGTCTATCTGGAATGCTTTTGTATAATTAGGAATTAATTATAAATAGGTATTCCGTTTCATCTAGGAAAAGAACCTAAAAATATTCCTTGACTTGAATAAAATCTGGAGTTGTGTTGTATAAGTGAGCATGAATTTCTTATCATTCAATGAGCATCTTGTATTTCATAAAAATTGGGGGTTATATAATCCTTACGTAAGGGCCAGCCTATCCAACTTTCAGGCATTAGGATACGTTTAAGGCGCGGATGATTATCATAAGAGATTCCCACCATATCATAAGATTCGCGTTCTTGAAAATCGGCACTTCTCCAAATCCAGAAGACAGACGGAATTCTAGGATTATCCTTTTGGGCAAAGACTTTTATGCAGACTTCTTCTGGATTATCTATACCATATTGTATTCTCGTAAGATGATACACGCTAGCTAAAGATCCACCGGGTGCTACATCATAAGCACATTGGGAGCGTAAATAATTGTAACCATATACATATAAAATGACAGCAATGGAATCCCAATCCCCTGCTTTTATTTGTAAAGTCTCTATTCCTCGGTGATCAAAGCCCAAAGATCTATGAACCACCTCATGTTTGACTAGCCAATTAGATAACCAACCCTGCTGCATTGTCTTCATCTCTCCCTCTTTGTATAAATATTTCACATTTCGGATGCAAGTTTGAAAGATTGCCCTGCTTTTTATTTTTCTACACAAAAGAGCCCCTCTCCTAATTCACTAATTTGTAGGAAGGTACTGAACTTTTGGATTTGAAAAAAGTTTCAGAAGATATATCTAATGTAGATGGTGATTGATAGAGCAATTCTTGCTCATAAGTTCCTGTATGAGTACTGCGCCTAACATAAAGCTTGTGACTGGTAGTAAAACATCTATTTTTATTTTGAGATAGAGTTTGATCCTCAACTATTTCTCGCGATATCTTCTTACGAAGTTTTGTTAGGGCATCTATAACTGCCTCCGGTTTAGGTGGGCAGCCCGGCAAGTAGACATCCACAGGAATTAACTTATCAACTCCCCGAACAGTACTA
>NW_028261175.1:37500-51644 GCF_056163025.1 Triticum urartu | reverse complement strand
GTTAAGGATACAGATGTATCCACAATTCATTTAGAGTTACTTAATAGTCTATTTCTTATACCATATCTCTATCCCGTGAAATTCTCGAGCCAAAAGATGGATGCATATGCTGTGTTTCATTTTGCTAAATGATATCAATTAAATGGTGTATCAATTCCATAAATTGCATATAGCAATAAATAAATCAGCAAAATTCTTTCTAATATTTTAGATAGAAGAAACATTTCTTCTATCTAAAATATTAGAAAGAATGTACCCTTCTATCCAAATCCAATTTGCATCGATAAAATAAATCCAAATTCCAGTAGTAGATGAATAATTGCAAATTTGTGTGTGTACGAGATTAGAATAACTTCAAAATAACTGACATAATTTTGTATTTTTCCTGATCAGAAAAATACATGAAAAAGAAAGGAGGTAGAAAAATTTTTGGATTTATGGTTAAAGAAGAAAAAGAAGAAAACAGGGGTTCTGTTGAATTTCAAGTATTCAGTTTCACCAATAAGATACGGAGACTTGCTTCACATTTGGAATTACACAAAAAAGATTTTTCATCGGAAAGAGGTCTACGAAGACTTTTGGGAAAACGTCGACGTTTGCTGGCTTATTTGGCAAAGAAAAATAGAGTACGTTATAAGAAATTAATCGGTCAGTTGAATATTCGGGAGCAGTAATTTAATCGTTCAAATTTTTTTCTTGTTTTATTATTTTTTTAGTAGTCTTATAGTAGTCTTAGATTTTTCATTTTGATGAGCCTCGCTTTGAGGAATTCATGGAATAATCCATTTTCATGGAATAATGAATTAAGGAAGAAAGGATATGAGTCTACCGCTTACAAGAAAAGATCTCATGATAGTCAATATGGGCCCTCAACACCCATCAATGCATGGTGTTCTTCGACTGATCGTTACTCTCGATGGTGAGGATGTTATTGATTGTGAACCCATATTAGGGTATTTACACAGAGGAATGGAAAAAATCGCGGAAAACCGAACTATTATACAATACTTACCTTATGTAACAAGGATATAGAGAGATTGTAGAAAGGGGATAGGATAGTTATTTTTGCAAGAGACTTGTTGTAAATTCCTTAACTTAAGAAAGAAAAAAGAATAAAAACACAGATACATAACATAAAAAAAAGAATAAATAAGACGAGATTCGACCTCCCCCTACATATTTAATTTCCTCTCCTATACAAAAACTAGCAAGACCCACTCCATTGGTAATTCCATCAATAACACCCTTATCAAAAAACTCCGTGAGTTCGGTTAACCCTCTTATACCGAGGGTAAAGACCCTAGTATAGAAAATATCTATATAACCACGATTATATGACCAACTGTATATATTTTTTTTTACTTGATCTAAAAATTCTTTTTTAGGATTTCCTTTGTAAAAAGAGTTTATTAAATCCAAATTCTGAAAAAAAGAATAAGCGGATCCATAGAAGATATATGCTATGAATAAACCAAAGATAGCTAGACTTACAGAAGAAATTGCATTAGTAATAAATTCATATGAATTTACAAAAGAATTAGAACTTTCCTGGGTAAAGTTTATTGAGGGAGTTAACCACTTTGATAATATGGTTAACTCTGCTATTCCATTACCAATTCCTCCATTATCAAAAGAGATTCCTATGAATCCAATGAACAAAGTGAAAAGTAGTAATATAAGAAGAGGAAATAACATAGTATTTCCCGTTTCATGCGGATAGGCAAAAGTTTTTTTAGCCCCAAAAGACGTAGTAAAGGATCCTATCCTATTTCTTGTATTACCTTGAATTTTTGGTATATTTTGTGAAAAAAAAGAAACTCCACTCTTCGTTGTTGATAAAACGAAATCCCTATTCACTCCTTTGGGTATCCTTTTTCCCCATAAGGATATTGAATACAAGGAACTCTCTTTAGTGCTACTGTAATTTTGAAAATGAACACGCAAATACCCATCAAATGTAAGTAAATATATCCGAAACATATAAAAGGCAGTTAATCCTGCAGTAAAGGAGGCTATTATTCCAAAAAAGGGCGAATACAACCAACTATTACTAAGGATTTCATCTTTGGACCAGAAGCAAGCAAGAGGTGGAATACCACAAAGAGAAAGTGTACCCCATAAAAAAGTAGTTCTTGTGATTGGAATGTATTTTCTTAAACCGCCCATAAGAACCATATTTTGACTTTTATCTGGTGAATATCCAACAAGAGGTTCCATTGAATGAATAACGGATCCGGATCCCAAGAACAATAAAGCTTTTGAATAAGCATGAGTGATCAAATGGAATAAAGCAGCTTGATAAGAACCTATACCTAGAGCTAACATCATATAACCCAATTGAGACATTGTAGAATAGGCTAAGCTTCTTTTAATATCTCTCTGAGCAAGAGCTAAAGTAGCTCCTAAGAATAGTGTTATTGTACCTACTAAAGAAATAAAACTCATTATCAAAGGTAAAGATATGAAAAGAGGAAGAAGTCGAGCTAGAAGAAAAATTCCCGCAGCAACCATAGTTGCTGCGTGTATAAGAGCCGAAATAGGAGTGGGCCCTTCCATAGCATCGGGTAACCATACGTGAAGAGGGAATTGTGCGGATTTCGCAACTGCACCAAGGAATAATAAAAAAGCACACAAAGTAGTAAGTAAAGAGTTAATTCCATTATTAGGAATCCAGTTATTAGCTATTTTGAACAAATCCCTAAACTCTAAACTACCTGTTATCCAAAAAAAACCTAAAATTCCTAATAATAGACCAAAATCCCCTACACGATTAGTTACAAAAGCTTTTTGACAAGCACTCGCTGCGATTGGTCGTGTAAACCAAAAGCCTATCAATAAATAAGAACACATTCCCACGAGTTCCCAAAAAAAATAAATTTGTATCAAATTGGAGCTAGTAACCAATCCCAACATGGAAGTATTGAAAAAACTTATATAAACAAAAAATCTCAAATATCCTTCATCGTGAGACATATAACCATCACTATAAATAAGAACCAGGATTCCTACAGTAGTAATTAGTATTAACATAATAGAAGTAAGTGGGTCAATCAAGTATCCAAATTCTAAAGAAAAATCATTATTGACGGTCCAAGACCATAGATATTGATAGATCGAACTTCCATTTATTTGTTGAATAGACAGTTGAACTGAGAATACCATAGCTATACTTAAGAGTAAAACACTAGGAAAAGCCCATATGCGACGAAGATTTTTTGTTGCTGTCGGAATAAGAATAAGGCCAAATCCCATTGACATAATAACTGGAAGTGGGAGAAGAGGGATTACCCATGCATATTGATATGTATGTTCCATAAGAAAAGAAATTGCAATTTTTACTTCAATTTTTACTTCAATTTTTCTATAAAATTGTTTCCGATTCACCAAACCAATTCTTATCTCTTTCTGAAAGAATAAATAAAAAGAATAAGAAAAAATACTGAAATTCTTAATTTTTCCAAAATTTATCTCATTGAAATAATTAAAAATTAAGAATGGGTTTAGTTGGTTAAATTAAAAAAGTTAATAAAATAACTAGGTAACGAAGTTATTTTATTAACTAAATAAAGATATTTATAAAAATAAAAAAAAAAAAGTGGAATCATTTTACTTTCTATTCATAATTCATTTTTATATTTCTTTAAAACAAAGATGAAACAGCTCTCTTGTTCCATAATTAACTGATTGAGTGAATTCCAATGAAAACCTATGTTTATAAGAAATTATCGAATAGTCCTTACTTCATATAGAACTAAAATTCTAATGACTATAAATTACCTAAGTTTTAGAATGTCTTGTTTAAGAGACTCAGTATTTTTTGTTTTGATTGGAATTCCTTTCCTTTATGGAATACCATTCTGAACTTAATTAACTATTTTCATTTTCCCTTCTTTTTATCCCCCCGTCTTATCTTATATGGGGGATAGGCTTCCATACCATATATCTTATATGGAGTATACTTGATATATAAATAGATATAAATAGATTTAAATGAGAAACCCTTCTATATATTCTATATTATTAAAAAAAAAGTATAAAATATATAAAGAAAAAATGTTAAAAAATTCTTGTTGTCTTATCCGCATTAGACAAAATGAAGTAAAAAATAATTCAAAATTTAAGTATCTTTCAGTATCTAAGTATAAATACTAATAAAAAGAAGAAAGAAGGATTGATTTGCAGCAATAGATGTCTTTCACATACAACTAGAAAAAAGTAATTTCCTTTTTGAATGGCAGTTCCAAAAAAACGTACTTCAATGTCAAAAAAGCGTATTCGTAAAAATATTTGGAAGAAAAAGACTTATTTTTCCATAGTACAATCTTATTCTTTAGTAAAATCAAGATCATTTTCGAGCGGTAATGAGCATCCAAAACCAAAGGGTTTTTCTGGGCAACAAACAAATAATAAGATTTTGGAATAATATGAATTGACTTATCAAAAAAGAATTCCAATTATTTAATAATTTGGATTCTTCTTTGAATGTACTTTTATGTGTCGAATTACTCGGTACAATATTCTTAGAACAAAAAACCCCTCTTATCTTATATATACAAGAAAAAAAAAGTTTTGTTTGGTATACTGTGTGCTAAGTATTCTTTTCCTATCAATGAACTTTTCATAATTTTCCTAATAGAATCCTCATATTCTATTAGGAAAATTATGAAAAGTGGAGTATTCTTACAATAGGACTTACAACTTCCACCTATCTTCTCCAAAATCATAAGGTTAGTAAATCTTATTAATAAGAGCATAAAGACTTTCATTCTAGAAATTTTTAAAAAATCCAAAAAGCCTTTTCTATTTATCCATTTTATTTTAATTTCATCATTAAATAGAAACCCTTTTGGATTTTTTTCATTGTATTGAAAGAATTTTCAAAATGTAAAGGGGAAATTAATTAGAAAAAATTAGTTCTATAATTGCAAGTTAGAAAAAAGAAGTTCCAACTCTTTCAAGCAGTGTTTGTGTTTCTATTGGGCAAAGCAAGAGTTTATTGTAAAAAAAAAAAATGGAAACGATACTACCAAACGAAGTCTATTTTAATGAAAACTCTAATGTTCCTAAATTTTATGGACTTTCCCAATATCGACGATTCCCAAGATAATAGCTATTATTCTTTTAAGTTACCTATTATTTGAAGTTAGCCGCCATGGTGAAATTGGTAGACACGCTGCTCTTAGGAAGCAGTGCTCAAGCATCTCGGTTCGAATCCGAGTGGCGGCATTCTTGAAAAAGAATACAATAGATTAGAAATCAATTCGAAATTTACAATTTTGTAATGGGACCTTCCCCTTATGCTATTTGCAACTTTAGAACATATACTAACTCATATCTCTTTCTCAACGATTTCAATTGTGATTACGATTCATTTTATAACCTTATTAGTTCGTGAACTTGGAGGATTACGCGATTCGTCAGAAAAAGGAATGATAGTTACTTTTTTCTCTATAACAGGATTCTTAGTTTCTCGTTGGGCTTCCTCGGGACATTTTCCATTAAGTAATTTATATGAGTCATTGATCTTCCTTTCATGGGCCCTGTATATTCTTCATACCATTCCTAAAATACAGAACTCTAAAAATGATTTAAGCACAATAACTACGCCAAGTACTATTTTAACGCAAGGCTTTGCCACATCGGGTCTTTTAACTGAAATGCATCAATCCACGATACTAGTACCTGCTCTACAATCTCAGTGGTTAATGATGCATGTCAGTATGATGTTATTAAGCTATGCAACTCTTTTGTGCGGATCCTTATTATCTGCCGCTATTCTAATCATTAGATTTCGAAATAATTTCCATTTCTTTTCTAAAAAGAAAAAAAATGTTTTAAATAAAACATTTTTCTTTAGTGATATTAAATATTTTTATGCAAAAAGAAGTGCTTTAAAAAGAACCTCTGTCCCTTCATTTCCAAATTATTACAAATATCAATTAACGGAGCGTTTGGATTCTTGGAGTTATCGTGTCATTAGCCTAGGATTTACCCTTTTAACCGTAGGTATTCTTTGTGGAGCAGTATGGGCTAATGAGGCCTGGGGATCCTATTGGAATTGGGATCCTAAGGAAACTTGGGCATTTATTACTTGGACCATATTCGCAATTTATTTACATAGTAGAACAAATCCAAATTGGAAGGGTACGAATTCTGCACTTATAGCTTTGATAGGATTTCTTATAATTTGGATTTGTTATTTTGGTATAAATCTATTAGGAATAGGCTTACATAGTTATGGTTCGTTTACATTAACACCTAAATGATTACATAAAATAAAACCTTCATGAAATGAAGGTTTTTACTTTTATGTTTTATTTGAGAACCCCTTGAACGCCTTATCAAAGGGTTCTCAAAAATTCGAGATAGATCTAATTATACTTTTTTACTTATTTCTGCATTATATACTTTTTTACTTATTTCTGCATTAATAGAGCAGACGAGTAAAAAAAAGCAAACCTATTTAGGATAATAATTGGATAAGAGAGCCTCTACCCTGTCAACGGATAGGGAGAGAACAAAATCTGGATAAATACCAATTCCTATTACTGGTAAAAAGATACAGATTAAAATAAAGAGTTCTCGTGGTCCAGAATCCACAAAATTTGCGTTTGGAACATTAAATAGCTTGTATCCATAGAACATCTGGCGTAACATAGATAATAAATAAATAGGAGTTAATATCATTCCAATTGCCATTACAAAAGTAATTAGTGTTTTTGGCATTAACAGAAATTTTGGACTAGTAATTAGTCCAAAAAATACTACTAATTCTGCGACAAAACCACTCATTCCTGGTAAGGCAAGAGAAGCCATTGAAAAGCTACTAAACATGGTAAAAATTTTAGGCATTGGGATAGATATTCCCCCCAGTTCTTCGAGATAAACAAGACGCATTCTATCAGAAGCGGTTCCTGCCAAGAAAAAAAGTGTAGCACCAATAAATCCATGGGATAATATTTGTAAAATAGCTCCATTGAGTCCAATGTTGGTTATGGAACCAATTCCTATAATTATGAAACCCATGTGAGATACAGAGGAATAAGCTATTCTTTTTTTGAAATTTCGTTGACCAAGAGAAGTTGAAGCTGCATAGATTATTTGGATCGCTCCTATTATTACTAACCAGGGCGAAAATAGATAATGAGCATGAGGTAACAATTCCATGTTGATCCGAATCAATCCATATGCTCCCATCTTTAATAATATTCCCGCTAAAAGCATACATGTACTATAATGTGCTTCCCCATGGGTATCTGGTAACCACGTATGTAGGGGTATAATCGGCAATTTGACAGCATAAGCAATAAGGAAGCCAAAATATAAAAGTATTTCCAAGGTTGCAGGGTATGATTGATTAATTAATCTTTCCAAATCTAATCCTGGTTCGTTGGAACCATATAAGCCCATACCCAGAACTCCGATTAAGAAAAAAATGGAACCGCCTGCAGTATACAAAATAAACTTTGTAGCTGAATATAGACGCCTCTTCCCCCCCCACATGGATAAAAGTAAGTAAACAGGAATTAATTCTAACTCCCACATGATAAAAAAAAGTAAAAGGTCTCGCGAAGAAAATAATCCTATTTGACCACTATACATTGCGAGCATCAGGAAATAGAATAATCGCGAATTCCGTGTAATTGGCCAAGCTGCTAAAGTAGCTAAAGTAGTGATAAATCCTGTCAATAAAATAGATCCTAATGAAAGTCCATCGATTCCCAATCTCCAGTGGAAATCGAAGACATCTATCCATTTATAATCCTCCTTTAATTGGATTAAGGGATCCTCCAGTTGGAAATGATAACAGAACGCATAAGTCATTAGAAGGAATTCTAATAAACAAATAGATATAGTATACCACCTAACGACTTTGTTTCCCTTATGAGGTAAAAAGAAAATTAATGAACCTGCAAATATCGGCAAAACAACAAGTATTGTTAACCAAGGAAAATAACTCATGATAAAGTGATAAAGACAAGATACGTTTTGACCAGAAAAGCCCGTGCTCGATTATTTCGAGCACAGGCTTCTTCGGTAAAGAGGAATCAGACGATTCGAGTGAAGTTTTTTGTAACGTATCAATAAGATAGAGCCATGCTACGTGTTGTTTCAGGCCCTAAATAAACGCGGACACTTAAAAAATCTGTCGGGCAGGCAGATTCACATCTCTTACAACCCACACAATCTTCGGTTCTCGGCGCGGAAGCAATTTGCTTGGCTTTACATCCATCCCAGGGTATCATTTCTAATACATCTGTTGGACAAGCTCGTACACATTGAGTGCATCCTATACATGTATCGTAAATTTTTACGGAATGTGACATTGGATCTATAAATTTTTCTTTTCAACATAAAATTTTTCGATCTGGTAAAAATGAAATTAGTACTATAATGAGTCATATGTATTGTAGACACCAGACGAAGCAATGGTTTATCCAAACTTCAAAAAAAAAAATCTATTTTTTAATCTGTTTGTGAGAAAGCGTGAAGAGAGCCAAGAGACTTTAATTTTGGATTTCAACAATAAATAAGAAATAAGAAAGAATTTTACGAATTGTACAGACGAATTCGAATTAGCCAATAAATTGGCTATCGTCTTTTCAATATAAATTATTGCAATATTCAAATTGCAATATCAATGAATTACAAATACAAAAATTCATTTAAGTGAAAAAGAATACTATGCAATAATCTACTAAAAAAAATGGATATTCTCAAATAATACTAAGAAAATAGTATTGATTTCTATTTATTTTAATATGTGCGCCTTTGTTTAGAGGATTCTATGTCTAATTATTCAAAAGTCTAATTATTCAATAAATTAGATTGATTGATACGAGTGGATTTCCTATTACGATGGATGGAAGAAAGAATGGATAGTCCAATAGCGGCTTCAGCAGCTGCAAGGGCTATAACAAAAATTGCGAAAATATCTCCTTTTAATTGGCGACTATCAAATAGATCAGAAAATGTTACGAGATTTAGATTAATTGAATTCAGTATAAGTTCAAGACATATTAGAGCTCTAACCATGTTTCGGCTTGTGATCAATCCATAGATACCAATCGAAAATAAATAGACACTCAAAAAAAGTACATGCTCAAACATCATTAACTAACTCCTTATCAATCTCGATTCATTTCAATATGAGGGCAAGAATTGAACCGATTCAATTAATTACAATAGAACAATTACACAACAAAAGAAAAAAAAAAAAAAAAAAAAGGAGGTATTTGTTGGCAGTAGATGGATTTTACTAAATCAAAATTGTGATTCTTTAGTTATTTATTTTAGATTTGCAATTCTTATAATTTGTACTTTTTCTAAGTTTTCTTATTGCCGAGCCATAGTAATTGCACCTATTAAAGAAACTAGAAGAATTATGGAAATGAGTTCAAACGGAAGATAAAAATCGGTTGCTAAATGAATTCCAATTTGTTGAACATTATTTATGAGACCCTGTTCTACTATTTGGTTTGATCTTGTAGTCCAAAGAATTCCATACCACGACGTATCTGGGATAGTAGTCATTAGTGAAAAAACAATAGTTATACAAACGAGTGAAGTGAACCCATCTCCAATAGTCCAATAATTCTTATCTTTAGACCATTCTGAGCCATTTACGAACATTACAGCGAATATGATCAAGACATTTATGGCTCCCACATAAATAAGAAGTTGTGCGACAGCTACAAAGTAGGAATTTAATAAAAAATAGAATAAGGATATACAAACAAGAACTAATCCCAGCGAAAAGGCAGAATAAATGGGGTTGGTAAGTAATACTACTCCTAGACCCCCTAGTAGAAGAACAAATCCCCCAAATAGCATAAGAATCTCATGTATTGGTCCAGGTAAATCCATTATGGATAAAAAGAAATTAATAGTATAAAATTTTTCATGAACTGACTAAAACTAAAGGATTCAAGGAAGGAAAAAAGGATTAGGGTATTTTTTTGTGTATAAACTTATAGTTATAAATTATATTATATCACGAAAATCTAGTCTGATTTAAAATAAGAAATAATTTCCAATAAGCAGTAGTTTTTCGTTTTTCTTTATAGTTTAATTTTAAAGTTTAATAAAGAATTATTAGATTTTTATAACAGAAAGACAAAATCAAAGTTTAGTAATCAGTAATCGTTCTTGAATTCGAAGATTTTTCTTTGTTTATTTTACTTTCAGACGAATTCCTAATTGTTTGAATTGTGTAATCTCCCATTATGGAGATTGGTAACCGACTTAAAGCAATTTGATTGTAATTCAATTCATGACGATCATAGGTAGAAAGTTCATATTCTTCAGTCATTGATAAACAGCTTGTTGGACAGTACTCAACACAATTGCCACAAAATATACAAACTCCGAAATCAATACTATAATTAAGCAATTGTTTTCTTTTAATATCCTTTTCAAATCTCCAATCCACAACGGGTAAATCTATCGGACATACGCGAACACATACTTCACAAGCAATACATTTATCAAATTCAAAGTGGATTCGCCCTCGGAAACGCTCTGGTGTAATTGATTTTTCATAAGGGTAGTGAATCGTTATAGGTAAACGATTTGTGTGGGATAAGGTAGTTATGAAACTTTGACCTATGTACCTTGTAGCACGTATTGTTTGTTGACCATAACTCATGAACCCAGTTACCATAGGGAACATATTCATTCTAAATATCTATGAAAAAGATATGTTTCTTTCTCTTGTTTGAGAGAGCTTTTGTGTTGAAAATATTCTTACTATTATTGTATTATCTTATTTATAGTGAAACAAGTTGAGAAGAGGTTGTTAATAAGAGATTGCCCAGGGAAATAGGTAAAAGAAATTTCCATCCAAGATTTAATAACTGATCCATTCTCATCCTCGGTAAAGTCCATCTTATTGTGATAGAAATGAAGAGAAATAAATAAGCTTTAGTTAATGTAATAAATATACCCATTGTCATTTCCAAAATTCCAACTGCTTTATTCATTTGGAAAAAATCAAAAAAGGATATATAGGGAATAGATAAATTCCACCCGCCCAAGTAGAGAACTGTTACAAATAAAGAAGAAACTAATAAATTTAGGTAAGAAACAAGATAAAATAAACCATATTTGATACCGGAATATTCAGTTTGGTAACCTGCTACTAATTCTTCCTCCGCTTCTGGTAAATCAAAGGGTAATCTTTCACATTCTGCCAAAGAAGAAATTAAAAAAACCAGAAAACCTATAGGCTGACGCCAAATATTCCATCCAAAAAAACCGTATTTTGACTGTGCTTCAACTATATCAACTGTACTTGAACTGTTAGATAATCATAGTCGGTGATAACATCACAGTTCCCACCGCTATTTCAAAACCGTACATGAAACCTTAGCTTCATACGGCTTCTCTATGATCAGAAAAAGGAAAGGACTGTTTTGTTCCTAGCCCCGGGGGCGTAGATAGAATTAGATAAAATAAAATAGATTTGAAAGTCCTAAATTAGACCAAAGGAATTCCGTCTGCTAGAATAAGAAAAAGCGCTTCCGAATTGATCTCATCCTTTATAATATAATGAAAATTTTTCTTTGTTCAGTAATAACTTAATCTTGGAATAAAACACTTGTTACTTGTTATAGGAATTCAATTAATAAATGGAAAGAGTTGGGTATTAGTTCATGAGCAATTCTGCATGAATATGGATAGAGGAAGGAAATAATGAAAATTTTTTCTAGTGCACTCCATATCTTTTTTACTATTCTTCTTTCCCCAGGGAGGGGGTATTTAAAAAGAAAAAATGGATAAAGGGTTAATTCGTTCTTGATAGCCATTTCCTTAACAAGTGAATGGGAACATACTCTGGATCGGAATCCGAAGAAAGTACTACTTGATAATTTCTACAAATTGCAAGTCCTTATTATGATTCCTTTTATGGGCAAAAATCTCTAATGTTTTAGATTTTCCATTACTAATCCTTTATGTACTTTAGTGTTCCTAACCCTTCACTAACTTTTGGTGGATTCTTCTTATGGATTATTAAGTTATAGTAATAACTAGGAGTATTCTAGTAATGGAATTCCATATCGTGAATCCTTTATTCTTGGCCGCTTCAAGATATGATGACTAATTAAAAAATATCAACCTTGGGATAAAGAGTTTACACTGCTTATGTTTACTTCCACTTTTTTCTTGTACGTAGGAAATGAGATTTTTTCTTTTTACTACAAATTTATAAGCTGTTTTGTTTCACTCATATAGCTATCTAGTTTAACTTACCAACCCAAATACTAAATAAGAAAAGGAATATAAATAGTTAATGGATTTTATAGGAAAAAGATCTATTTTAACGAATCACACGTAGAGATATTGCTAGCACACAAAAAGTTAATGGTATTTCATAACTAATGGATTGAGCAGCAGCTCGTAGACCGCCTGAAAAAGAATATTTATTATTTGAGCTATATCCTGCCATAAGAAGACCAATAGGAGCTATACTTGAAATGGCAATCCATAAAAAAACACCAATACTAAGATCGGCTAAAACAAAATGATATCCCAAAGGGATAACTAAAAAACTTAATAAAACTGATATGACTGCTATAGAGGGTCCAATGCTAAATAAAGAAATATCTCCTCGGGATGGCAGAATATCTTCTTTAAAAAGTAGCTTAGTCCCATCTGCTATAGCTTGAAGCAGGCCCAGGGGGCCAGCATATTCAGGACCAATACGTTGTTGTATCGACGCAGATATTTCTCTTTCTAACCACACAATTACGAGTACCTCTATTGTTATTCCCAAAAGGAGGGTCAAAATGGGTAGAATCGATATCAGTCCATAGACTTCTTTTAATAATTCCAATTTCGAAAAAGAATTGATAGTTTCTACCTCTACCCTATCTATTATCATTTCAACGATCAACTTCCCCCATAATGATATCTATACTACCTAATATCGTCATGATATCAGCCAATTTCATTTTTTTAACTAGCTGAGGAAGAATTTGCAAATTAATAAACCCGGGTGGACGGATTTTCCATCTCCAGGGGAAAAGGCTATCATCTCCTACTAGATAAATCCCTAATTCACCTTTTGGGGCTTCTACTCTTACATAAAGCTCTTGTCTTGACAATTCAAAATTGGGCGAAGGTTTTTTACCAAGAAATTTATACTCAAAATCATTCCATTCAGAATTATTTTCTTTCTTAAAGCGTCGGACTTCTAAATTTTCATAAGGTCCTCCAGGAATTTTTTCTACAGCTTGTTGAATTATTTTGATGGATTCCCTCATTTCACCAATTCGTACTAAATAGCGAGCTAACGAATCCCCTTCTTTTTGCCATTGGACTTTCCAATCAAATTGGTTGTAAGACTCATAAGGATCTACTTTACGAAGATCCCATTGTATTCCAGAAGCTCGTAACATCGGTCCCGATAAGCCCCAATTTACTGCTTCTTCTCCGCTAATAAAACCTACTCCTTCAACTCGCTCTAAAAAAATTGGATTCTGTGTAATAAGTTGTTGATATTCAACAACTCCGCGTAAAAAATAATCACAGAAATCTAAACATTTATCGATCCATCCATAAGGTAGATCGGCGGCTACTCCTCCGATGCGAAAGTAATTGTGCATCATTCGCATACCTGTAGCAGCTTCAAATAGATCATATATTAATTCTCTCTCTCTAAAAATATAGAAAAAAGGAGTCTGTGCGCCGAGATCCGCCATAAAAGGTCCAAGCCATAGCAAGTGAGAAGCTATCCGGCTTAATTCTAACATAATTACCCTAATATAGCTGGCTCTTTGTGGTATTTGAATATTCTCCAAGAATTCTGGTGCATTTACTGTTATTGCTTCTGTAAACATAGTAGCTAAATAATCCCACCTTGTTACATAAGGTAAGTATTGTATAATAGTTCGGTTTTCCGCGATTTTTTCCATTCCTCTGTGTAAATACCCTAATATGGGTTCACAATCAATAACATCCTCACCATCGAGAGTAACGATCAGTCGAAGAACACCATGCATTGATGGGTGTTGAGGGCCCATATTGACTATCATGAGATCTTTTCTTGTAAGCGGTAGACTCATATCCTTTCTTCCTTAATTCATTATTCCATGAAAATGGATTATTCCATGAATTCCTCAAAGCGAGGCTCATCAAAATGA
>NW_028261175.1:0-20000 GCF_056163025.1 Triticum urartu | reverse complement strand
ATGAACTATAGATAGAGAAGAATCATTCTGAGCGAGTACATAAGAAGCGATCCACTTTTTTTCATCGGTTCCAGGGGAAGACCAAAGATCTTGCGCGGCAGGTCCGCCAGAAAAACTCAAAAGAGAAAGAAGTCTCGTTAATCTCTTCATGCTCGTTCCAAGTTCGAAGTACCTTTTGGCCAAAGAAAAACCCGCTTCCTGACACGATTGCCTCTTTATCTTTATATAGATAGATTCTATGGGGTTATTACTTAGTAAGTCTATTTTGTACAAGAGCCCCTCCTATCTGATAGAAAAGGGTCCCATGATCCCGAGCCGATCTTACCTTGGCTCGCAAACCCCAAGTTTGTCTATGAAGAGCTAATCTAATTGTATTTTTTTCTAGAATGGATTTCTTATGTGGAATACTAATGGATAGGGCTTCGTTGCTAAGTGCTACAAGATCTAGTGCACTGGAACTCGTGGTTATGGACCCGAATCCTTTAGTATGGAACATTGTCTTTTCCAAGTAAAAACCCCTAGTATATGAAAGAATGAAAAGGTGCTTTCGTTCTTGTGGAATAAGAAGCCCTCGTACCTTAATGAAAGGAAAATCGTAATTTTTCGTTAGGTATTTGACCAAATAGGATCGTCCAGTTCCTACAGAACCTATCACTAAAATACCCGATAGGGCTAAGCGGAACGAAAAGGGTTTTCCATGAGATGGTAAATGAAAACGATTAGTCCCACACGAGGTTTGGGAATAAGTGATTGTCTGATAATGAGCAAGGAATATACGTCTTTCTGCTAAAGAGGATCTATTAAACTCATAATTCATTAGATCCTTGTTATCAATGCCAACTAGGTATCATAAGTAAATGGATCCCGGTTGTTCAATCCTTTGATAACCAAGGTCATTCTTTGCTAAAGAGAAATGATCACTATGAGTCAGACTCAATAGAATTGGATCCATTCCAAATAGCGAGAATTAGGATTCTTGATCCCTCTCAATCTCTCTTTCAATTCGAGGATCCAGAGAGGTGTTTTCATAGTCATCTCCGAATATTTGCCATCTCGGAATATTTTCGATTTCATTTTTCTATGATATGTCTTTCTATATGAAAATTGGTTATTTACGATGTACGATGATCCCTGTTAAGCATCCATGGCTGAATGGTTAAAGCGCCCAACTCATAATTGGTAAATTTGCGGGTTCAATTCCTGCTGGATGCACACGAACGGGAACATTCCATAAGTCTATTGGAACTGGCTCTCTATCCATGGAATCTCATCCATCATCCATACATAACGAATTGGTATGGTATATTCATACCATAACATAAGAACAATAAGAACTCGAATTCTTATCGATACTGGAACTCAGAGCATAGGAGGGAAAGTCGATTTATGGATGGAATCAAATACGCAGTATTTACAGAAAAAAGTCTTCGTTTATTGGGATAATGTCGAATCGGGATTCACTAAGACAGAAATAAAGCATTGGGTCGAACTCTTCTTTGGTGTTAAGGTGGTAGCTGTGAATAGCCATCGACTACCTGGAAAAGGTAGAAGAATAGGACCTATTCTGGGCCATACAATGCATTACAGACGTATGATCATTACCCTTCAACCGGGTTATTCTATTCCACTTCTAGATAGAGAAAAAAACTAAAGGAGAATACTTAATAATACGGCGAAACATTTATACAAAACACCTATCCCGAGCACACGCAAGGGAACCGTAGACAGGCAAGTGAAATCCAATCCACGAAATAATTTGATCCATGGACGGCACCGTTGTGGTAAAGGTCGTAATTCCAGAGGAATCATTACCGCAAGGCATAGAGGGGGAGGTCATAAGCGCCTATACCGTAAAATAGATTTTCGACGGAATCAAAAAGACATATCTGGTAGAATCGTAACCATAGAATACGACCCTAATCGAAATGCATACATTTGTCTCATACACTATGGGGATGGTGAGAAGAGATATATTTTACATCCCAGAGTTTTACATCCCAGAGGGGCTATAATTGGAGATACTATTGTTTCTGGTACAAAAGTTCCTATATCAATGGGAAATGCCCTACCTTTGAGTGCGGTTTGAACTATTGATTTACGTAATTGGAAGTAACCAATTAGGTTTACGACGAAACCTAGAAATCGATCACTGATCCAATTTGACTACCTCTACGGGATAGACCTCAACAGAAAACTGTTGAGTAACGGCAGCAAGTGATTGAGTTCAGTAGTTCCTCATAGAAAATTATTGGCTCTAGAGATATGGTAATATGGAGAAGACAAAATTGTTTGAAGCACGCACAGAACCGGAAGCGCCCCTTGTTTCAAAGAGAGGAGGACGGGTTATTCACATTTAATTTGATGGTCAGAGGCAAATTGAAAGCTAAGCAGTGGTAATTAAGACCCCCGGGGGAAAATAGGGATGTCTCCTACGTTACCCATAATATGTGGAAGTATCGACGTAATTTCATAGAGTCATTCGATCTGAATGCTACATGAAGAACATAAGCCAGATGACGGAACGCAGAGACCTAGGATGTAGAAGATCATAACATGAGCGATTCGGCAGATTTGGATTCCTTTCCTATATATCCACTCATGTGGTACTTCATCATATGATTCATATAAGATCCATCTGTCTAGAGATCGTCATATACATCTAGAAAGCCGTATGCTTTGGAAGAAGCTTGTACAGTTTGGGAAGGGGTTTTTTGAGAGAAAAGAAGAATCTACTTCAACCGATATGCCCTTAGGCACGGCCATGCATAACATAGAAATCACACGTGGAAGGGGTGGGCAATTAGCTAGAGCAGCAGGTGCTGTAGCGAAACTCATTGCAAAAGAGGGTAAATCGGCCACTTTAAGATTACCATCTGGGGAGGTCCGTTTAGTATCCCAAAACTGCTTAGCAACAGTCGGACAAGTGGGTAATGTTGGGGTGAACCAAAAAAGTTTGGGTAGAGCCGGATCTAAGTGTTGGCTAGGTAAACGCCCCGTAGTAAGAGGGGTAGTTATGAACCCTGTGGACCACCCCCATGGGGGCGGTGAAGGGAAAGCTCCCATTGGTAGAAAAAAACCCACAACCCCTTGGGGTTATCCTGCGCTTGGAAGAAGAACTAGGAAAAGGAAAAAATATAGCGATAGTTTTATTCTTCGTCGCCGTAAGTAAATACGTAACTAGGAATATGGAAAATTGCATTTTTGGAATTTGCAATAATGCGATGGGCGAACGACGGGAATTGAACCCGCGCATGGTGGATTCACAATCCACTGCCTTGATCCACTTGGCTACATCCGCCCCTTATCCAGCTAAAGGATTTTTTTCTTTTTTCCATTGATCATTATTCTATTTATTCTGACCTCCGTACTTCGATCGAGATATTGGACATAGAATGCCACTCTTTAAAAAGGAAAAAAGGAGTAATCAGCTGTGACACGAAAAAAAACGAATCCTTTTGTAGCTCATCATTTATTGGCAAAGATAGAAAAGGTCAATATGAAGGAGGAGAAAGAAACAATAGTAACGTGGTCCCGGGCATCTAGCATTCTACCCACAATGGTTGGCCATACAATCGCGATTCATAATGGAAAGGAACATATACCTATTTACATAACAAATCCTATGGTAGGTCGCAAATTGGGGGAATTCGTGCCTACTCGGCATTTCACGAGTTATGAAAATGCAAGAAAGGATACTAAATCTCGTCGTTAACTGAATTCTGAATAGAAAGATTAAGAAGAAAAAAAGATTCAAAATAAAGTAAAGGTAGGCGGGGAATAACCTTATTTATGACAAGTTTCAAACTAGTAAAGTATATCCCTAGGATAAAGAAGAAGAAAAGTGGGCTAAGGAAACTCGCAAGGAAAGTTCCAACCGATCGTCTACTTAAGTTCGAGAGAGTTTTCAAAGCACAAAAACGTATCCCTATGTCTGTTTTCAAAGCACAAAGAGTTCTTGACGAGATTCGCTGGCGTTACTACGAGGAAACTGTTATGATACTGAACCTCATGCCCTATCGAGCATCTTATCCCATCTTAAAGTTGGTTTATTCGGCAGCCGCAAATGCTACTCATTATAGGGATTTCGACAAAGCGAATTTATTTATTACTAAAGCCGAAGTCAGTAGGAGTACTATTATGAAGAAATTCAGACCTCGAGCTCGAGGACGTAGTTTCCCCATAAAAAAAAGCATGTGTCATATAACAATTGTACTAAATATAGTAAAGAAATCTAAATAACCTTTAGATCCATCTAAGATTTCGATTCCCAGTAAAAAAAATATAGAATAGAAAAATATGGGACAAAAAATAAATCCACTCGGTTTCAGACTTGGTACAACCCAAAAACACCATTCCTTTTGGTTCGCACAACCAAAAAATTATTCTGAAGGTCTACAGGAAGATAAAAAAATAAGGGATTGTATCAAGAACTATATACAAAAGAATAGGAAAAAGGGCTCGAATAGAAAAATAGAATCAGACTCAAGTTCCGAAGTAATTACACATAATAGAAAAATGGACTCAGGTTCAAGTTCCGAAGTAATTACACATATAGAAATCCAAAAAGAAATCGATACGATCCACGTCATAATCCATATTGGATTCCCAAATTTATTAAAGAAAAAAGGAGCAATCGAAGAATTAGAGAAAGATCTACAAAAGGAAATTAACTCTGTAAACCAGAGATTTAATATTTCTATCGAAAAAGTTAAAGAACCTTATAGACAGCCTAACATTCTTGCAGAATATATAGCTTTCCAATTAAAAAATAGAGTTTCATTCCGAAAGGCAATGAAAAAAGCCATTGAATTAACTAAAAAAGCAGATATAAGGGGAGTAAAAGTAAAAATTGCGGGTCGTCTCGGAGGAAAAGAAATTGCACGCGCCGAATCTATTAAAAAGGGTAGACTTCCCCTCCAAACAATTCGCGCTAAAATTGATTATTGCTGCTATCCAATTCGGACTATCTATGGAGTATTAGGTGTAAAAATTTGGATATTCGTAGACGAAGAATAAGTAATCTTGTCTTCGGATTCTGTCCATTGATAGAATAAAAAATGACAAGAGACTTTTTTCCTGAAATCCCTGCAAAAGAAGAAATTATACCTCTTTCTATAAGATTTAATGAAAATTGATAAATCATTTAATATAATTGCTATGCTTAGTGTGTGACTCGTTATTTTTTTCTTTTTTTTAAGAAAAAAACTTAGTAATTATAGAAAATTAACTAATAACCAACCTATTGCTTCGTATTGTCGAGATCCTAACTAAGAAACAGTCACTATATGAATAAATACCTCTATCATAACATAAATGAGTAGATGTGTCATATAGTTGTAGCAACTGCAATTTTTTCTCTAAAAAAGAAAAGGGATTCTAGGTTGTGAAGCAAAACTAAAGGGATGTGGATAAAGGGAGGGATGATAGAAAGAAGGAAGAGGAAATAAATAAGATATAGGATTCCACTATGTATGGTCTATGAATTACATCATAAAAGGCAATGTGATAAAGCATCAATATAATAAAAATAATAGAGAATTAAAAATTGTAACTTGAAACAAGAACTACAAATTTAAAGCAATAATAAAGAGCCGCCCGGGTTAATAAAACTGAGAAAATTAACTCGGAAAGAAATTTTTTGGAAGCTCCGTTGCGGGATTCAGACCTAACCATTCAAGGAGAAGCAGTGGGAACGACAGAACCTATGATTCCATAGGATTTTATTGAAAAGAATCCTAACACTTCATTGGGTGGGATGGCGGAACAAACCAAAAAAATTGTCTTATTTGGTAAGTTTATAAATTAACAAATAAGACAGGAAAGAGTAAATATTCGCCCGCGAAATTCTTATTGAATTAGAATACTTTACCGCGATTCAATAAGAGTAAAAATAAGGATTTTTTTAAGAAGGATTACATTATCTATAAATATAGAATTTAGATAAATATACACACACATCTGGATATATTCTAGATCTTCTTTTTTGACTATATATTATATTTTTCTGTTTTAACAAATTCAATATAAAAAAAACCGAACTTTTTCTATTATCTATTAATGTGTATCTATCCGTACCGTAATATTTTGGAATATTATGAATTAGAGAAATTTACATGCTTTCTGATTCCATTCGCGAGGAGCTGGATGAGAAGAAACTCTCATGTCCAGTTTTGCAGTAGAGATGGAACTAAGAAAGAGAACCATCGACTATAACCCCAAAAGAACCAGATTTCGCAAACAACATAGAGGAAGAATGAAAGGAAAATCCTGCCGAGGCAATCGTATTTGTTTTGGTAGATATGCTCTTCAAGCACTTGAACCCGCTTGGATCACGGCGAGACAGATAGAAGCAGGACGAAGAGCAATAACACGATATGCACGTCGTGGTGGAAAAATATGGGTACGTATATTTCCCGACAAACCGGTTACACTAAGACCCACGGAAACACGTATGGGCTCGGGAAAGGGGTCCCCCGAATATTGGGTATCCGTTGTTAAACCTGGTCGTATACTTTATGAAATGGGGGGAGTATCTGAAACTGTAGCTAGAGCAGCTATCTCCATAGCTGCCAGTAAAATGCCCATACGAAGTCAATTTATTCGATTAGAGATATAGAACCCTAAAAGGGGTATGGAAGATAAAAAAAAATGCTCGGTTTTTCTTTCTGGAAAGACAATATTTCTTTCATCCTTTTGCATTGAAATAACAAATTGAAATCAAAATAATATGATTCAACCTCAGACCCTTTTAAATGTAGCAGATAATAGTGGAGCTCGAAAATTGATGTGTATTCGAGTCATAGGAGCTGCTGGTAATCAGCGATATGCTCGTATTGGTGATGTTATTGTTGCTGTAATCAAAGACGCATTGCCCCAAATGCCTCTAGAAAGATCCGAAGTAATTCGAGCTGTAATTGTACGTACATGTAAAGAGTTCAAATGCGAAGACGGTATAATAATCCGCTATGATGACAATGCTGCGGTTATAATTGATCAAAAAGGCAATCCAAAAGGAACTCGAGTTTTTGGCGCGATTGCCGAGGAATTGAGAGAATTGAATTTTACCAAAATAGTTTCATTAGCTCCTGAAGTATTATAAATACTAGTAGGCGAAATTGAGACCAAAGAATTAATTTAGTAGATTGTGTTTTACGTATATGTTTTAAAATCCAAAATGAAAAAAAAAAAAAGAAAACATGTTGATTATAGAAAAATTAGGAGGAACCTAGAATTAGAGTCTTATGGGCAAGGACACTATTGCTGATTTACTAACCTCTATAAGAAATGCGGACATGAATAAAAAAGGAACAGTTCGAGTAGTATCTACAAATATTACCGAAAACATTGTTAAAATACTTCTACGAGAGGGTTTTATTGAAAGTGTTCGGAAACATCAGGAACGTAACAGATATTTCTTGGTTTCAACTTTGCGACATCAAAAGAGAAAGACTATAAAAGGAATATATAGAACAAGAACCTTTTTAAAGCGTATCAGCCGACCCGGCTTACGAATTTATACCAACTATCAAGGAATTCCTAAAGTTTTGGGTGGAATGGGAATTGCTATTCTTTCTACTTCTCGAGGAATAATGACAGATCGAGAAGCTCGACTAAACAGAATTGGGGGAGAAGTCTTATGTTATATATGGTAATCGCCCCGCCTATAGTGCTCGAATTCTATCTCGCCCTTCCTATTTTTAAAATAAAAATAGAAAAATAGGAGAAAAAAAATATGACAGAAAAAAAAAATAGGAGAGAAAAAAAAAACCCGAGAGAAGCAAAAGTAACTTTCGAAGGTTTAGTTACGGAAGCCCTACCCAATGGAATGTTCCGCGTTCGGCTAGAGAATGACACCATCATCCTAGGCTATATTTCAGGAAAGATACGGTCTAGTTCTATACGAATACTGATGGGGGATAGGGTCAAAATTGAAGTAAGTCGTTATGATTCAAGCAAGGGACGTATAATTTATAGACTTCCCCATAAGGATTCGAAGCGTATCGAAGACTCGAAGGATAGCGAAGATTTGAAGGATAGCGAAGATTTGAAGGATACCAAAGATTCAAAGGATTAGGTTTTTCTTTTTTTTTCTAGGGTAATAAATTCTAAGTTCTAAAATTCAAGCGAAGAGACTTATTTTTTCCAAAAGATTAGATTCATAGTTTAAAAAAGGATACGGAAATATGAAAATAAGAGCTTCCGTTCGTAAAATTTGTACAAAATGTCGACTGATTCGTAGGCGTGGACGAATTAGAGTCATTTGCTCTAATCCGAAGCATAAACAAAGACAGGGGTAATCTTTCGAAAAAGAACTTTACTTTCTAAAAAGTAAAAAAAAGTACCCGCGGAAATGTTCCAATTCCAAATAAAATAATTTCATTTAAAATAATTAAAGTAAAGGGTTTATTTTACCCTGAAACGGATATCTTTGTATCTTTTTTTCTTTTTTTTATTTCTAACTCATATTTATGAGATAATAAAATATGGCAAAAGCTATACCAAAAATTGGTTCACGTAAGAAAGTGCGTATTGGTTTACGTAGGAATGCACGTTTTAGTTTACGGAAGAGTGCACGTAGAATAACAAAAGGGGTTATTCATGTTCAAGCTAGTTTCAACAATACCATTATAACTGTTACAGACCCACAAGGTCGGGTGGTTTTTTGGTCCTCGGCCGGTACTTGTGGATTCAAAAGCTCAAGAAAAGCATCACCCTATGCTGGTCAAAGAACAGCAGTAGATGCTATTCGTACAGTAGGTTTGCAACGAGCAGAAGTTATGGTAAAGGGCGCTGGTAGTGGAAGAGATGCCGCATTACGAGCCATTGCTAAAAGTGGTGTGCGATTAAGTTGTATACGCGATGTAACACCTATGCCGCATAATGGATGTCGACCGCCTAAAAAAAGACGTCTGTAAAAGAATTAACCCGCTTTCAACTTTCATTTCAAGAGAAATAAACGATTCAATGATAAAATAATAATACTAGTCTATTATGGTTCGAGAGGAGGTAGCAGGATCCACTCAAACACTACAGTGGAAGTGTGTTGAATCAAGAGTAGATAGTAAGCGCCTTTATTATGGTCGTTTCATTCTGTCCCCGCTTAGAAAAGGTCAAGCGGACACCGTCGGTATTGCCTTGCGAAGAGCTTTACTTGGAGAAATAGAAGGAACATGTATCACACGTGCAAAATTTGGGAGCGTGCCGCACGAGTATTCTACAATAGCAGGTATTGAAGAATCCGTACAAGAAATTTTACTAAATTTGAAAGAAATTGTATTGAGAAGTAATCTCTATGGAGTTAGAGACGCATCCATTTGCGTCAAAGGTCCTAGATACATAACTGCTCAAGATATCATCTTACCGCCTTCCGTAGAAATCGTTGATACGGCACAACCTATAGCTAACTTGACAGAGCCCATTGATTTCTGTATTGATTTACAGATCAAGAGAGATCGTGGATATCAGACAGAACTCAGAAAGAACTATCAAGATGGAAGTTATCCTATAGATGCTGTATCCATGCCTGTTCGAAATGTGAATTATAGTATTTTTTCTTGTGGGAATGGAAATGAAAAACACGAGATACTTTTTCTAGAAATATGGACTAATGGAAGTTTAACCCCTAAGGAAGCACTTTATGAGGCTTCTCGTAATTTGATTGATTTATTTCTTCCTTTTCTACACGCGGAGGAAGAGGGCGCTAGTTTCGAAGAAAATAAAAACAGGTTTACTCCACCCCTTTTTACTTTTCAAAAAAGATTAACTAATCTAAAGAAAAACAAAAAAGGAATTCCATTGAATTGTATTTTTATTGATCAATTAGAATTGACTTCTAGAACGTATAATTGTCTAAAAAGGGCCAATATACATACACTATTGGACCTTTTGAGTAAGACTGAAGAAGATCTTCTGAGAATTGACAGTTTTCGTATGGAAGATAGAAAACATATATGGGACACTCTAGAGAAGCATCTCCCAATTGATTTACT
The DNA here is from genome assembly GCF_056163025.1 of Triticum urartu. Taxonomy (NCBI): domain Eukaryota; kingdom Viridiplantae; phylum Streptophyta; class Magnoliopsida; order Poales; family Poaceae; genus Triticum; species Triticum urartu. The sequence goes on along the minus strand of NW_028261175.1, from coordinate 10,011 downwards.
TAAGAATAAACTCTCGTTTTAAATCCATTGCAATTTTTTTTCTTCTTCTTTTTCGAGTTAGAATAAAAAGAAAACAATTTAGCATCTTTGGTACAATCTATATTTTCGCGAAATGGATCATAATAAAATGGATTTTAGGTATCTAGGGAAGATTCACTTGGAAGTAACTATTTCCTAGATACCTATGGTACTTCACGGTTGAATGAATCAAAAAATATCTAAAAAAGACCTAAAGTTAATGATTTATCAATGGGTAATGTTGCTCCAATACCTAACCAAAGAGCTACTACAGTACCGATTAAAAAAACGGTCGTAGCTACTGGGCGGCGAAATGGATTTTGGAATTTATTGACATTCTCTAGAAAAGGTACTGTCAATAAGCCTGTTGGCACAGAAACCATTAAAAGAACGCCCAATAACTTATTGGGTACCGTACGGAGTATTTGAAACACGGGAAAGAAGTACCACTCGGGTAATATTTCCAGAGGAGTTGCAAACGGATCTGCCGGTTCACCAATCATTGATGGCTCGAGAACCGCTAAACCTACATTACATGCAATAGTACCTAGAATTACTACTGGAAAAATATATAAAAGATCGTTGGGCCATGCGGGTTCCCCGTAATAATTATGTCCCATCCCTTTAGCTAATTTAGCTCTTAATACAGGATCATTTAAGTCTGGTTTCTTTGTTATTGGGATAGGTGAACTCTTTAGGATCCATCCCCCAAAGGAACCGGACATGAGAATTTATCATCATCCGGCTCGAGCAAGAGTGAAAGAAATAAGACCGCGGAAGATCCTTAATAGAATTAAGGTTTATAATGACTCAATGACTCTAGGCAAGAAAAGCTTTATCAGATTCTCTTTTCCGAAGTTGCACCTACAACTACTCATTGAAAATAATCCTATTCTTATGGGTAAATGCTCAATATCCAAGTGGGCTTACAAATTTGATCATGATCAATTGCTTTGTGGATTGTCTCATGTCTCTTGATTAGTTGGTATTTATCCCCTCAATATCGCAAGTTTCTTACCTCCAAACAAAATATTTACTTGTTACTAATAAAAAATCAAAAAGTTTAGCCTACATTCTTCCTTAGATCCCTTCTTTTACTCCGATAGTATTGCGGATCACAATCGATGCAAAGAAAATGAATGCATTTCCATACTATAATAAAAAGGTAAGTGTAATAAATAGAGAACTGGATCATGTCACATGACTTATTCCATTTCTACTCTATGGGATCTTACGGAGCCTGTTCATGGATGACATGGTTGCGGTATGATCATAGAAGATATTCTCCTCAAGTGAACCAGCCTATCCTTCCTAGGTAGGGGACTTACATGTTGATTGGATGCGGAGACACCTTTGGTTGTGAATTCTAATGTGGCAGATCCAATTCTTTATCTGCATGGCCAAATCAATAATTCAAGTCACACACTCCCATAATCCGCCTTTTTTCTTTCGTAAAATTAACTTCAACTATTTGTATTGTATAAAAATACTTTGGAGTTGAAGAGAAGTATCCAAATGACATGTGTTATTTTACAATAACCCATGCTTGTAGCAATGAAATACCAAAACCTACCCGATATGATATATGATAATTATAATTCTCTATGATATGCCTTCCCTATAAAGGACCCGAAATACCTTGCTTACGTATCATTGGAAAGTGCATTAACATAAATACGGCAGTAAGCAGAGGCAGTACAAAGGTATGTAAACTATAAAAACGAGTCAAAGTGGATTGGCCCACACTAGCACTTCCGCGTAATAACTCCACTAAAGGCGATCCTATTACCGGAATGGCGTCAGGTACACCTGTCACAATTTTGACTGCCCAATAGCCAATTTGATCCCAAGGCAAAGAATAACCAGTTACACCAAATGATGCAGTCAAAACAGCCAAAACCACACCTGTGACCCAAGTTAATTCGCGGGGTTTTTTAAATCCCCCTGTGAGATACACACGAAATACATGCAGGATCATCATTAAAACCATCATACTTGCTGACCATCGATGAACTGATCGGATTAACCAACCAAAGTTGGCCTCGGTCATTATGTATTGAACCGAGGAAAAAGCCTCTGTAACGGTTGGTCGGTAGTAAAAAGTCATAGCAAAACCGGTAGCGACTTGTACTAGAAAACAAGTAAGTGTAATTCCCCCTAAACAATAAAATATGTTGACATGGGGAGGAACATATTTACTAGTTATATCATCTGCAATTGCCTGAATCTCAAGACGTTCCTCAAACCAATCATATACTTTATTGAGATAGGTAACTAACCCGAGTCCCCCTCTAAGAGCCGTATATGAAAATTTCATCTCGTACGGCTCAAGCAGAAACACAAAAATTTTCAACGAATATTAGAAAAAAGGTTCAAAACTTCATCAGCCACTGAATTGGGTCGATTTGCCTTGAAGATATCAAATAAGAAAAATCCGGAATATCTTCTTTGTGATGATAATGCCAAAAAATCTCAAGTTGGCGCGTCTTTCTTTCTTCCTTTCCCTTATGTTGGTCATTAGAGGCTTCTTGACTTTTCTCTTCCCTATAAAGGATTTGTTTTTTTATGCGTAATATAGAAATTATCTTGTTGAGATCCTATGAATCAGTTCAATTAAAACCTTAGATTCATACTAGAGCCACGATGATTTAGTCTCAAGCTAAACAAAAGGCAAGGGTTCTTCGAATAAGAACCGCTTGATAATCATTTATTGAATCAGTGTAATGACTCGACAAAATCGAGAGAAAAAAAGTTGTCTTTTGGGCAAACAAAATTGGAAGGAAGAAAATTTCTTTTTTATTTTTATTTAAGAACTACTTGAATTTTTCAGTCTGGTTGCGAGGTCTTAATAGTGAGTATGAATCATAGTTCCATTTTTTTTTGATCCACTCTATCTATTTCGTGTTCCAGATACTAGAATAAATAATATCTGACGAATTAGAATCATCTTGATAGAGATAACAGGCCCTTTCTATGTATTATCAATAGGATCAATTCTAACAAGTCACACACTCATATTCCAGAGATACCGAAACAAAAAAATTCCGCGGTCGAACTACCATAATATCTAGAAATGTAGATCTTAAACTAGAAAGGCTTTTTTGGATGGAAAAACTCTGACTTCCTAGTTTTAGTTAGTAGAAACCTAATTGGTTAAAATTCCGTCCAGTAAAACGGAAGAATTATAAATTTCTAAAATGATAGATAGGAATATAGCGAATAAAGCCATTGCGATCCCCATAAAAGGAGTAGTCCCCCAACCCGGGGCGACTTTCCCATATTCCGAATTCAAGGGTTTCAGTAAACTACCTGCACCAGTTCGTTTTGGCCTAGGTTTAGAACTATCTTCAACGGTTTGTGTAGCCATAAATTCTATTTAATCATTGGTGTTGACTTTGTATACTATTCCGTTGTAGTTGTAAATACACGATCTTTTCGTAGATCCATTGTAATCTTGAAATTCTATAAAAATGGAAACAGCAACTTTAGTCGCCATCTCCATATCTGGTTTACTTGTAAGCTTTACTGGGTATGCCTTATATACCGCGTTTGGGCAACCCTCTCAACAATTAAGAGATCCATTCGAAGAACACGGAGACTAATTTAAGTAAGAAGTCTCCCAGATAGGGGGACTTCTTACTTAAATGAAATTATTTTATTCTTTTAGTTGGAGTTGGTGGAACCTTAGGTGGTTCTCGGAAGAAGATAGCGAAAAAAATTATCCCTAAAGTCGAAACTAAAAGGAACGTATAAACCAATGCTTCCATAGATTCGATCCTGGTTTATTTACAATTATAACTTCCACACCTATTCATTTGTCATTTGGGATAATTTCCCATATAAAGAAAGAAAAAGAGTCAAAGAAAGGATGGGAGATGTTTCCCATGTCAAATCAAAAAAGAGAGGTGAAAGATACTATAACAATGTGTATCAAACTGCCTGTTTCCTTGTAGTTGGATCTCCCACTTTTTGGAATGTTCCAAATTCCACTTGAGCATCCAAATCTGGATCAATACCAGCAAAAACATCTCGGAACAATGTTCTAGCGCCATGCCAAATGTGTCCGAAAAAGAAGAGCAAAGCAAAGGTAGCATGACCAAAAGTGAACCAACCCCTTGGACTGCTGCGAAAAACACCATCAGATTTCAAAGTAGCCCGGTCTAATTCAAAAATTTCCCCTAATTGAGAACGCCTCGCATATTTTTTTACAGTAGCAGGATCAGAATAACTTACTCCATTAAGTTCGCCACCATAGAACTCCACCGTTACACCTACTTGTTCAACACTATATTTGGATTCTGCTCTTCTAAAAGGAACGTCTGCTCTAACAATTCCCTCCTCATCTACCAAAACAACCGGAAATGTTTCAAAAAAAGTAGGCATACGGCGTACAAAAAGCTCACGTCCTTCTTTATCTCTAAAGACGGGATGTCCTAACCATCCAACAGCTATTCCATCCCCATTGTCCATTGAGCCTGCTCTGAATAATCCCCCTTTTGCCGGATTATTACCAATATAATCATAAAAGGCTAATTTTTCGGGAATTTTAGACCAAGCTTCTGATAAACTAAGATTTTCGGCTAAACCATTGCTAACTCTTCGATATATTTCTTGCTGAAAGTATCCCTGATCCCACTGATAACGAGTAGGCCCAAATAATTCGATTGGGGTCGTTGCTGACCCATACCACATAGTTCCAGCAACTACGAAAGCTGCAAAAAAAACAGCAGCGATACTACTGGAAAGTACAGTTTCAATATTGCCCATACGTAATCCTTTATATAGACGTTGAGGCGGACGGACACTAAGATGGAATAAGCCCGCTAATATACCCAATGTACCCGCAGCAATATGATGAGAAGCTATTCCCCCCGGAACAAAAGGATCAAAACCTTCTGCACCCCACGCTGGATTTACAGCTTGTACTTTTCCAGTTAGTCCATAAGGATCGGATACCCATATCCCAGGACCATACAAACCCGTTACATGAAATGCCCCAAAGCCAAAGCAAGCCACCCCTGCAAGAAATAAATGAATTCCAAAGATCTTGGGCAAATCCAAAGAGGGTTTTCCCGTCCGCTCATCAGAGAATATTTCTAGGTCCCAATATACCCAATGCCAGATCGCTGCCAAGAAACACAAGCCAGAAAACACAATATGCGTACCTGCCACACCTTCATAACTCCAAATACCCGGATTTGTTACAGTTCCTCCTGAAATACTCCAACCACCCCACGAATCCGTTATTCCTAAACGAGTCATGAAGGGAATTACGAACATACCTTGTCTCCACATTGGATCCAGAACAGGATCAGAGGGATCAAAAACTGCTAATTCGTATAAAGCCATTGAGCCAGCCCAACCAGAAACTAGAGCTGTGTGCATTATATGCACCGCAAGCAATCGACCCGGATCATTCAATACGACAGTATGAACACGATACCAAGGCAAACCCATGGAAATACCCCTTTAGCAAAGAAAAATAGACACGATGTCGCTTTATTTTATCGCATTGAAAAAGACTATCCATATCCTATGTACCTAACCCTTCTAGGGGATTCTGTGTCAGAAAGCGCGAATATTTATTTCATTCCATTAAAAATAAGAAGCCAATTCTGTTCATAAGAAGAAAGAGAAGCAGATCTATTCTATACTCGATAAGTGCCAATATGCAATGGGTAACTTGGCCAATTTGGAAAAAACGAAGAATAGATCGCTACCCCTCTTTGTTTAGCATTCAAATCACCCATTCCCTTTTCTTTATTCAATCTGTCTTACATTCCTTATATGTATAACCTTTCAATCTACGTATTAATAGAATCTATAATATTCATATAGAATAAGAATAAAAATTAAGACAATAAACTGCGGATTCTTTCTTTCTGTTCCATTCTTACGTTTCCATATTAAAGTGTGGTTTTCTTACTTAAATTTAATAATATTAATCTAATATGCCCATTGGTGTTCCAAAAGTACCTTACCGGATTCCTGGAGATGAAGAAGCGACTTGGGTTGACTTATACAATGTTATGTATCGAGAAAGGACACTTTTTTTAGGTCAAGAGATTCGTTGCGAGATCACGAATCATATTACAGGTCTCATGGTATATCTGAGTATAGAAGATGGAATTAGTGATATTTTTTTGTTTATAAACTCCCCAGGCGGGTGGCTAATCTCAGGAATGGCTATTTTTGATACGATGCAAACGGTGACACCAGATATATATACAATATGCCTCGGAATAGCCGCCTCCATGGCGTCCTTCATTCTGCTTGGAGGAGAACCCACCAAGCGTATAGCATTCCCTCACGCGAGGATTATGCTTCACCAACCTGCTAGTGCTTATTATCGGGCAAGGACACCAGAATTTTTACTAGAAGTAGAAGAGTTACACAAAGTTCGCGAAATGATCACAAGGGTTTATGCAGTAAGAACAGGCAAGCCTTTTTGGGTTGTATCCGAAGACATGGAAAGGGATGTTTTTATGTCAGCAGACGAAGCCAAAGCTTATGGACTTGTCGATATTGTAGGGGATGAAATGATTGACAAGCACTGCGATACTGATCCAGTGTGGTTTCCAGAAATGTTTAAGGATTGGTAGTGTCCGGATTTCTTGTAAAGTTATTTCACAGCTAAATTCGTGTTTTCCTCGATTTAATAGAAAATAGAAAGACTTCATGATGAGCAATCATCAGGTTAAGATGGATCTAAACCAATCCATTTTTTTCTATATACATACAACATGCCGACGGTTAAACAACTTATTAGAAACGCAAGACAGCCAATACGAAATGCTCGAAAAACGGCCGCGCTTAAAGGATGCCCTCAGCGTCGAGGAACATGTGCTAGGGTGTATGTGCGACTCGTTCAGATCATGACTTCAAACAAATATAAAAAAAATTGAAGTATCCATGATTAGTACCAATGAATAGGATATAGCTTCTCTATCCTAGATTTCTATGGTATATGGAATTTATGGTTTCCTTTGGTGCAAATCCAATTATCTAAATTGGAAATAAGAAGCAATTCTCCCATTGGTAGCAAATGGTTATCCATTAAGCGGAGGAAATAGTAATAAAAAGAAAAAGGCTTATGCTCCTTTATCTTAAAAGAACGGACTAACAGGGTCAGCTACTTAGCCAACTTTCATAATTAAATACCGTCACTGTATGGATAACTCTTATTGTGAAAAGAGCTATTTACTCTATAATGGATAGGTAGAGCCAAAGAATGTGGACTATACAAGTTCGCAATACCTTTTGATGAAAGAAAGGGCTCCGGTGTATAGAGAGGGCCTCACCGTTTAAAAGGGAACCATAGAAACGATGGAACCCACTATTTTTTTTAGTATTATTAGAATGAATTTGTTATTTCGTATAGAAATAACTGAACGGAGTGGAATAAAAAATCGTGGTTGGGAAGGTTACTATAGCAAAAGCCATTGGAATTAATATTTTATATATCGGAATAATTAGTTTTGTTATTAATGAGAAAAAGGGTGGCTAAAAGAAGAGAAATCATTAGTTATTCATTAAGGTTAATTTGATTCAATGACCAGAGTTCCGCGAGGATATATAGCCCGGAGACGACGAACAAAAATGCGTTCATTTGCCTCAAACTTTAGAGGGGCTCATTTAAGACTTAATCGAATGATTACCCAACAGGTAAAAAGAGCTTTTGTTTCCTCTCATCGAGATAGAGGTAGGCAAAAGAGGGATTTTCGTCGTTTGTGGATCACTCGGATAAACGCAGCAACGCGGGTATATAAAGTATTCGATAGTTATAGTAAATTAATACACAACCTGTACAAGAAGAAATTGATTCTTAATCGTAAAATGCTTGCACAAGTAGCTGTATCAAATCCAAATAATCTTTACACGATTTCCAATAAAATAAAGATCATCAATTAAAGGTATAAATAAAGTAATATACTGGAATAATAAAAGATGAATTCCCGGAGAGGGAACTCCGGGAAGATACAATAAATTAAGATTAAGTGGTAGGAATCAACGAGCTGGATTACTTTCTTTATAATATATATAGGTCTGGCCCTTTCGAATTCGAATAAAACATCAACAATCGGAACTTAAGTTCCGGTTGTTGTTTCTTAAATTTTGGTTGTTGTTTCTTAAGTTTCGATTGGAATTGTACTTTTGCGTTAATTGAGGAATATGTCTATTTTTTCTGGGTCTAGAACCTGTAATTATTGAAATTGACTGGGCTTGAAATTGCTTTTCGTTCTCATAGTTACGAAACGGTAAGAAAGATAAAATACGAGCCTGTTTTATAGCAAGAGTAATTAATCGTTGTTGTTTCAAGGTTAATCTATTTATTCGTCTCGATAATATTTTTCCTTGTTCACTAATAAATCTATTAATTAAACTCATGTTTCTATAATCAATTCGATCTCCCGGGCCAATCCGGGGACGCCTACGAAAAGGTTGTTTAGATTTACGAAAAGGTTGCTTGAATTTACGAAAAGTTTGCTTGGATTTACGAAAGGGTTGCTTGGATTTATTAAAAGTTTGCTTGGATTTACTAAAGGGTTGCTTAGATTTAAGAAAAGGTTGTTTAGATGTATACATGATTTATTCCTTATTTAAAATTTGAAAATTTGAAAATTCACTTCTTTATTTTATTAATTTAGGATCCAGAAGAAGTAGTTTTTCTTTGATCCATATCTTATTTGATTCATATTATAGTATATGAATACCCTCTATACATATGAAATAATATCTACCGGAAATCAGATGAGTTGATTTGTATTTTGTATTCTATACTATGTTTTCTTTATATATTAAATATGAAGTTCTTACTCTTTCTGTTGTTTGGAAAGATCAAACACACGATGTTCCTATTTCTTTATTTCGTGATGAGTCGTATGCTTGCGACAATAACGACAAAATTTTTTGAATTCTAATTGTCCGGGTGTATTGTGGCGATTCTTTTGAGTACTATATCTAGAAATCCCCGTCGATTCCTCATTGGCACCTTTTCGAACACAACTGATGCATTCCAAAATAACTCTGATTCTAACATCTTTTCCCTTGGCCATGAACCTCCTTTTCTTTTTGGATTGACTTAACTTAATTCTTCTACTTATTCTTTTATTCTTCTATTTTGAATCCGAAGAAGAAGAATAAAATTCATTAGAATAATTTTTTTTTATTCTTTAATTAAGTAATAAAAAATAGAGAAATAATTAAAGAATACAATCCTTGTCGAATTAGCAAAGATTTTGGTTCGAAATCCTTTCATTTAATTAGCCAGCCCCGCCTTTTCTATGCTCTGATTTCTGAGGCCTTATTTAGCTTGGGTACCCCTTTAAATTGAATTTCTATTTTCAAAAATGGGGTTTACCAAATTTTTAATGACTCTGAGGTTCAACCCAATCCATCTTTTCTTTCTTTTTCCTTCCGATACTAAAAAAAGATTGAAAAGGATCAAATTTTGTCATATCACGAAGAAATCTATCCCTCCCATAGCAATAACTAGAATTAAAAAAAAGGGAATGACAAAGCATCTGGGAATAAACGATTAATTTCTATCAATAAACCTGCTAAAGCACCAAACCATAGAGTACTTAGCACGGGTGCTACAGAGAGATATGTTTTTATATCCCGCATTGAAAATCCTCCTTCCTTGTTGGAATACATATATGATCATAAACTCTTGCCCAAGATTGTTATGCTATATATAAAATGAACCATATCGACGAAATTTTCCTATCCCTAAAAAAGAAAAAGATGACCCCTTCTTCCTATATATTACCAAGGAAAAGTAATCCTTCTTTTATAGGCGAAATTATATTGGATTTTATATGTATATAATTCCTTAATTATATGAGACCAAAAAGAAGAAATGACACGAGGGTTCTATATATAGATAGAGAAAGAAAGAAGAAGAAAATTATGATGTGGAAAAGAAGACAGGAATTGTGTACAATGGCATTGTACAACAATTTAATTTGGAAAAGGGATGTAGCGCAGCTT
>NW_028261174.1:0-33850 GCF_056163025.1 Triticum urartu | reverse complement strand
TGCCATAATGTGTCGTTGCTATTATTACCAAGTATACGGTTCTAATCCTAGATGGAAAAATAATAGAAAAAGAAATCTAAAAAGGCAGATCCTCCCCTCTCTATCAAGAGTAATGAACTAGGTGCTGATACAGTACAAAAAAACAAACTAAATTAACCAAACTTGCCTGATGTTGAGGCAATCAAGAAAGCTGCATAAGTGAATATATAACCCACGGAAAAGTGAGCTAATCCAACCAATCTTGCTTGCACAATGGAAAGAGCCACGGGCTTATCTCTCCAGCGAATTAAATTAGCTAAAGGTGTGCGTTCATGAGCCCATGCTAAAGTCTCAATTAATTCCTGCCAATACCCCCGCCAGGAAATTAAGAACATAAATCCAGTAGCCCAAACAAGATGTCCAAATAAGAACATCCACGCCCATACCGATAAACTATTCATCCCAAAAGGATTATATCCATTGATAAGTTGTGAAGAGTTTAACCATAGGTAATCTCTTAACCATCCCATCAAATAAGTGGAGGATTCATTAAATTGTGAAACGTTGCCCTGCCATAATGTGATATGTTTCCAATGCCAATAAAAAGTAACCCACCCAATGGTATTTAACATCCAGAAAACTGCCAAATAAAATGCGTCCCAAGCAGAAATATCACAAGTACCGCCGCGCCCTGGGCCGTCACAAGGAAAACTATATCCAAAATCCTTTTTATCTGGCAATTAATTTGGAACCGCGTGCATCTAAAGCGCCCTTTACTAAAATCAATGTAGTTGTATGCAAACCTAGAGCAATAGCATGATGAACCAAGAAATCCCAGGTCCTATTGTTAAGAAAAGCGAATTACTATTCTCATTAACAGCATTCAACCATCCGGGCAACCATAGGCTTCGACCCGCATTGAAAGCGGGGCCATTCGTTGAAGATAAGAGTATATCGAACCCATATGTCGTCTTGCCATGAGCAGATTGTATCCATTGGGCAAATATAGGTTCGATCAAGATTTGCTTTTCTGGAGTACCAAAAGCAAGCATGACGTCGTTATGAACATAAAGGCCCAAGGTATGGAATCCTAGAAAGAGGCTAGCCCAACTTAAATGAGATATGATAGCTTCTTTATGGTCTAACATTCTTGCCAATACATTATCCTCATTCTGTTCGGATTGTAATCCTAATGAAAAAAATAGCTCCATGAGCAAAAGCCCCTGTCATGATGAACCCTGCAATATATTGGTGATGAGTATATAAAGCAGCTTGAGTAGTAAAGTCTTGTGCTATGAATGCATAAGGAGGTAAAGAGTACATATGTTGAGCTACTAAGGAAGTAATAACCCCTAAAGAAGCTAGAGCAAGACCTAACTGAAAATGAATCGAATTGTTGATTGTGTCATAAAGGCCCTTATGCCCACGCCCTAATCGACCCCCCGGAGGAGTATGCGCTTCTAAAAGATCTTTAATACTGTGCCCAATTCCGAAGTTAGTTCGATACATGTGACCGGCAATGAGAAAAATAAATGCAATAGCTAAATGATGGTGAGCCATATCGGTCAGCCACAAACTTTGTGTTTGTGGATGGAATCCCCAAGAAGAGTTAGAATGGCAGTTCCCGCTCCTTGAGCGGTACCAAATAAATGATTACTCGAATCAGGGTTTTGGGCATAAAGATTCCATTGACCCGTCAAAAGGGGTCCAACCCCTGGGGATAGGGTAATACATCTAAGAAATTATTCCATCGAACGTACTCCCCCCTGGATGCGGAATAGCAACATGAACTAAATGTCCTGTCCAAGCCAAAGAACTTACCCCGAAAAGTCCTGACAAATGATGATTGAGACGAGATTCCGCGTTTTTGAACCACGAAAGGCTTGGTTTCCATTTGGGTTGTAGATGTAACCAACCCGCTATTAAGGACAGCGTAGAAAGAAATAATAGAAAAAGAGCTCCAGTATAAAGATCCTCATTGGTGCGTAATCCTATTGTATACCACCACTGATAAACTCCAGAATAAGCAATATTCACTGGACCAGCAGCACCTCCTCGAGTAAAGGCTTCCACAGCGGGTTGACCAAAATGAGGATCCCAAATCGCATGAGCAATAGGTCTTACGTGTAAAGGATCCTGTATCCATGATTCAAAATTTCCTTGCCAAGCTACATGAAACAGATTTCCGGACGTCCATAGAAAGATTATTGCTAATTGCCCAAAGTGAGAAGCAAAAATGTTCTGATAAAGACGTTCTTCAGTAATATCATCATGACTTTCGAAATCATGTGCGGTAGCAATACCAAACCAAATACGACGAGTAGTGGGGTCCTGAGCTAAGCCTTGGCTAAACCTGGAAATCTTAATTCCATAATGCCTTTCAAATCCTCCTAGCCACTATCCTACTGCAATAATTCTCGCTAAGAAGAATGCCCATGTCGTGGCAATTCCACCCAGAAGGTAATGGGTTACTCCTACAGCGCGTCCTTGTATAATGCTCAAGGCTCTAGGCTGAGTAGCAGGAGCAACTTTTAATTTGTTATGGAGCCCAAACGATAGATTCAATGAGTTCTTGCCAATAACCACGGCCGCTGAATAAAAACATTAAACTGAAGGCCCAGACAAAATGAGCACCTAAGAAAAAAAGACCATATGCAGATAATGAAGAACCATAAGACTGAATGACTTGCGATGCCTGTGCCCACAAGAAATCTCGAAGCCACCCATTAATCGTAATGGAACTCTGTGCAAAGTTTCCCCCTGTAATATGAGTTACCACCCCTTGATCACTTATAGTACCCCAAACATCCGACTGCATTTTCCAACTGAAATGGAAAATGACTACCGAAATTGCATTGTACATCCAGAATAAACCTAAGAAAACATGATCCCAGGCGGATACTTGACATGTTCCCCCTCGGCCAGGCCCATCGCAAGGAAAGCGAAAACCTAGATTTGCTTTATCGGGTATCAAACGGGAACTCCGAGCAAATAAAACACCTTTCAAAAGTATTAATACAGTCACATGTATGGTAAATGCATGAATGTGATGGACTAAAAAATCTGCGGTTCCTAATGGAATAGGTAACAAAGCCACTTTGCCACCTACTGCTACTAACTCGCCGCCTCCCCACGTTAAGCTAGTACTTGTTGTTGCACCAGGAGCTGTTACGCCAGGCGCAGTAGCATGGATATTTTGTACCCATTGAGCAAAGATAGGTTGTAATTGTATGGCAGTATCCGAAAACATATCTTGTGGACGGCCCTAAAGCACTCATGGTATCATTATGAATGTACAAGCCAAAACTGTGAAAACCTAGAAATATACATACCCAGTTAAGGTGGGATATGATTGCATCGCGGTGTCTAAGGACGCGATCTAATAGATCGTTGTATCGAGTAGTTGGATCATAGTCTCTTACCATAAAAATTGCTGCATGTGCAGCAGCACCGACTATTAGAAATCCGCCAATCCACATGTGGTGTGTGAACAAGGAAAGTTGTGTACCATAGTCAGTAGCTAGGTATGGATAGGGAGGCATAGAATACATATGATGAGCTACAACAATGGTTGTAGAGCCTAGCATAGCTAGGTTAGAGATAATTGAGCATGCCATGACGTTGTTAAGATTTCATAAAGACCCTTATGGCCTTGTCCTGTAAATGGGCCCTTGTGAGCCTCCAAAATATCTTTAAGTCCATGGCCAATACCCCAATTGGTCCTATACATATGACCTGCGATTAGGAAAAGAATAGCAATAGCTAAATGATGGTGCGCAATATCGGTCAGCCAGAGACCACCGGTTACTGGATCTAGTCCTCCGCGAAAAGTCAGAAATTCTGCGTATTTGGACCAATTTAAAGTGAAAAAAGGGGTTGCTCCTTCGGCAAAACTAGGATAAAGTTGAGCCAAAAGGTCCCGATTCAAGATAAATTCATGAGGAGTGGTATCTCTTTAGGATCCACCCCAGCGTCAAGAAATTGGTTAATTGGTAAAGATACATGAATTTGGTGCCCCGCCCAAGAAAGAGACCCAAGTCCTAATAATCCCGCTAAGTGGTGATTCAACATGGATTCTACATCTTGGAACCAGGCCAATTTGGGAGCGGCTTTGTGATAATGGAACCAACCAGCAAAAAGCATTAACGCTGCAAAAATCAATGCACCAATTGCAGTACAATAGAGTTGTAATTCACTAGTTATTCCAGATGCTCGCCAAAGCTGAAAAAAACCAGAGGTTATTTGGATTCCTCGGAAACCCCCGCCTACATCACCATTCAATATTTCTTGCCCTACTATAGGCCAAACTACCTGAGCACTGGGTCCAATGTGAGTAGGATCACTTAGCCATGCTTCATAATTGGAAAAACGGGCGCCATGAAAGTACATGCCACTCAACCAAAGAAAGATAATGGAAAGTTGCCCGAAATGAGCACTAAAGACTTTTCGAGAAATCTCCTCCAAATCACCAGTATGACTATCGAAATCGTGAGCATCAGCATGTAGGTTCCAGATCCAAGTGGTAGTATCAGGGCCCTTAGCTAGTGTTCTTGAGAAATGGCCGGGTCTGGCCCATTCCTCAAAAGATGTTTTTACAGGATCCCTATCCACAACAATTTTTACTTCTGGTTCCGGCGAACGAATAATCATTAAGTCCTCCTCTTTCCGGACAAGACATACAAAGAGACCCGCCAACTGTCTTTTTAGTGAATCTTTGAAAGATATATATTTTGAAAGATAGATTTTGAAAGATAGATTTTGAAAGATAGATATTGTGATTAGTTCTTTTCTTTACTATCTACCATCCTTCTATTTTTTTTTTAGTTATTCACTGGAGCAATTATATATTGAAGTCAATCCGAGGCAAGTGTTCGGGTCTATTATGACATAAAGATTAGGTGCCTAACGGACATTGTTTATCTTGAAAAACAAATATTTCTCGACGTAAGAAAAAAATCTTTTTTATTTTTAATTTAAGAAACTAGTGTATTTTTTTTGAGGGCATAAGCTCCTATCTATATCTACTTTCCTTGAGCATAATATAGGGTTTTTTATTTGATTCTAAATTCCAAGATAACTCATTAGAATTATTAATAAGATGGTCCTAATATATTAGCAATATTTAGATTGCCCCCTCTTTTTATTCACTTTATTACTTCTATTCTAGACCCTATCCCTATGGTTTATTCTTATGAAATATCATATAAAATAGAAGGTATAAGAAATGGATATAATGAAATTCTTGATTCGATCTTACGACCTAATTTATTTGATTAATGGATCAACAACCAAACCACCCATTTTATGAAAAAGAAGGAGCATGGTCTTATTCAAATTCAAAGCGCTTCGTAATCTTCAACCAGTTCTGTGCTTCAATATAATTTCCCGGAGTAAGCGCTATAGCTTGTTTCCAATATTCAGCAGCTTGATCAAACCAAGCTTCCGCAATTTCCGAATCACCCTGTAGAATGGCCTGTTCTCCTCGGTCGGAATAGGAAGTTCCTTCCCTTAGAACCGTACTTGAGAGTTTCCTACCTCATACGGCTCAGAAATTGCTATCTGAATTTCCCCTATCTTAACTGAATTCGATTTATCAAAAATCGATCCAATTTGTTCTTGGGTTAAGCAGAAGAAATTAATTACCTAAGTTTCAAACCCTAATTTTATCAATAATCAGTTTGATCTTTTTTCCCACCTTCAGAAGAATGAAGCATAGATAGATATAGAGCCTTCGTTCAAATTTTCTGAGAGGTAACTATCCCGGTTTCATATATGAAATCTCTATAGAATCCTTGAAAAAGACTTTTTTCCATAAGAAAGAAAAAAGAACTTACTATCTTTGGGATCTGATACTACACCGCTGCTTAATCCTTAGTGGATCGGCTCTATTACATAAGCGGATTCCTAAATTTTGCCCCATATCATGGGATAAGTAAGCAGTTTTTTTTAGTTGTATCGACCCAGTCGCTCACTAATTGATCTTTACGGTGCTTTCTCTATCAATTTGAGAAACTTTATCCATAGAGTAGTAGTATAGGCCATACTTTCTTCGTTTTTTGATTCTCGTGAAGTGTCCTTCCTTCCTACAGCTGATAGGGAAAAATCGTTGTTTTTACGATCCCTATGTAGAAAGCCCTTTTTTTCTAGTATTTACTAGAAAATTTGATCCTCTCTTTTTTTTTTTTCTTTCTATAGTGGAGATAGTCGCACGTAATGACAGATCACGGCCATATTATTAAAAGCTTGCGGTAAGAAGGGGTTTCGTTCTAGTGCCCGGAAATAATATTCCAAAGCCTTTGTATGCTCTCCATTGCTTGTGTGTATAAGGCCTATGTTATAGAGTATATAACTTCGATCATAGGGATCGATTTCTAGTCGCGTAGCTTCATAATAATTTTGCAAAGCTTCCGCATAATTTCCTTCGGATTGAGCCAACATCCGTTACGGTCGTTCATTCTATTCAAAAAATCTCCGTTCCAAAACCGTACATGAGGTTTTCATCTCATACGGCTCCTCCCTTCTGTACATAATAGTACTAAGCGAAATAATCTATAGAATCAAAATAGAATTAGTCCCGTCTCATTATGAACCGAAAGGGGCTGGTATTTTTCCAAGAAATCTCTAGCCAACCTTCCCACAAGAGGTTTTTCTTAACACCAATGAATTCTATTAATGCTAGAGGAAAACGATAGCTCCAATAATTTCTTTGTTCTCAACGCCTCCTATTTAGAGGAATTAGCTACTTCAACGATCTTTGATGGTTATAGGGGTATCCAAAGTACAAACCTGATGGTTGTTTGTTATCCCAACCATTCTTCCCAGCCCTGATACCGATCAGGAAAGGGGTAATTTCTAACAAAGTTTTTCTCTTGTTGATTCCTATTTCTAGGTGTAGTGCTTTTCTCCCCTATGCTGCCTACGGATACTAATAGAGTAGGATTGGCCTGTAATCCATACCATACCATATCCTGTAGGTGTAACCTTTCGCTCAATACTCAAATCTACAATTGAAGTATCTGAAGCCGCATCAATCGAGGATACACGACGGAAGGAATTGTTAGTTCGCCTCACCTTCCCGAAGCGTGGGTTTGTTTGCTTTACAAATTTGGTTCTCTCTATGCCAACCCCCTCTCTTTTTCGTAAGACTGAGGTATAGGTAGGGCTAAAAAAAAGCAAAAAAAAGAGTCAAATCGCACCATCTCTATAATAAGTAAATGCCTTTTTTTTCTCCTGAGGTTGTCGGAATTATTCGCAATAAAATATTGGCTACAATTGAGGAGGTCTTATCAATGAAATTTCCATTTCCACGGGATCTAGGCATAATTCCCAACCCATTCTATATAGAATTGTTTTCATTCCTTCACAAAATAACATAAAAACAAACACATTCGATTCTTATAATTATAAATAGATTGATCCATATGCTCTACTCTAAATCCATATGCTTTAAATGGATAAGAGAGATATGGATTTTCCGCTCAGCTCAAATTGTATCCTTTTCCTTCTGCTTGGACACGAAGAGATATGAAATATTTGACTAAGACTGGATTTCATTCCACTTTCCTATTTCTGAACAACAACTTATGTTATCAACTATTTCGTGTTTTCAAAGTTATTAATTGTCTCATACCCTATTTTTGATTTCGATAGTATGGTGTAGCGTATCTTATGCAAACGGAATTCTAAGGTTTCTTTATTTTATTATGCAATAAGAAGAATTCTTCCATTTTCTTTTTCTTTAGTTGCGGGAAAACCCAAATTAAAACTTTTATTTTATAGCGAGCGCAATTTCTAGTAAAAAATCCTGTATCCTTCCACTTAGATCAAAAGGAATTTTTCCAATAGAACTATGGAACCCCCGAGTGGTTGCGGTTGTACCTGTACTGCAGGAATAAGAAAACTCGCTATTCACTCAGTTTATTTTCCATAATAAGTTATGTAGGAGAGATGGCCGAGCGGTTCAAGGCGTAGCATTGGAACTGCTATGTAGACTTTTGTTTACCGAGGGTTCGAATCCCTCTCTTTCCGTTTTTCTTAATTCATCAACGTTAAGGATCACAATGTATCAAATCAAATAACAATTTTTTCCAGCAATAATATAATATCTTATATTATCTTATTTTGATTTAATAGAAATTAGAAATTCTCTATAGCAAATTACTGTGGTATGTAAAAATACACATAGAGGAAAAAAGAAAAAAGGATCCTAATCCTAGGGTTAATCAATTTTAGCTAGTTGATGGGAAAATACAAATTAATGGTAATGGTCTTAGGGCGATTTAGTTCGGGGAAAGGGGAAGGGGAAGAAAATTCTATGAACCTTTCCTTTTTTCGTTAAGTTCAAGTCTGACGAGAGTAATATTCTACAACTAACAACTCATTTATTTTGAGACCGACCCACTTCCTATCTAGGATTTTATTTACTAGTCCTTTATATTCCAACGTGTCAATCGCCAAATGCTTTGGCAATTTCCCCGGGTCCGATGAAGCAATATAATTTTGAACCAGACCTTTTGATCTTTGGTTATCTTTCGTAGTAATAATATCTCGGGGTTTGCAACGAAAACTTGGTATATTGACTATACGACCATTAACTAAAATATGTCTATGGTTGACTAATTGGCGGGCCCCAGGAATGGTTGAAGCCATACCCAATCGAAAAAGGATATTATCCAAACGCATTTCAAGTAATTGTAGTAAAACCTGGCCTGTTGACCTTTTGCTTTTCCAGCGATATGTACATATCTAAGTAATTGTCGTTCTGTCAGACCATAATGAAAACGCAATTTCTGTTTTTCTTGAAGACGAATACGATATTGCTCCTTTTTCCCAGAATTGAATTTTTTTTTAAGATTACTTCCGGATTTAGGTGTTTTTCTAGTGAGTCCTGGTAAAGCTCCCAGACGGCGTATTTTTTTTTAAACGAGGTCCTCGATAACGGGACATGAAGACTCCTTTTTTTATTTTATTGAAATTTCATTTTACACAATTAATTTCATTGTATTTACATTACAGAATACATCGAAATTAAAACTGAATTAAACTACAGGATAAACAGAGTAAAATCAACTAAAGTACCCCAAAAAATGGAATTTCATCAAAATCTTTTTTTTTTGTATATATATTATTTATTTTATTGTTTTGTATCTAGCAAAATTGTAAGGTAAAAAACATAAAAGATCCTGGATTCTCCATTTAATTCGGAAAAAAGAGATTCTTGTTCGTAGAACATCGATAGAGAAAAAAAAGCCGACTATCGGATTTGAACCGATGACCCTCGCATTACAAATGCGATGCTCTAACCTCTGAGCTAAGTGGGCTTACATAACGGAAATAGTGTAACAAATAGAAATAGGTATAGTATAGGAAATCCGTAAAATCTCAGATATTAGTTATTAATCTTAGCTATTAACTAGTTCTAAATTTGAAGTTATACTTATAAAAATAAAAAATACTAAAACTTCTTAAAGATAAAGTTAGCTTGATATGCTTAACTATAGGATATTAAAAAATAAAATTATAGAATTTATTGGTATTTTCATTCGATCATTATAGACTTTATTATTTGTTAATAATTTGAGGATTAATATTTCACTAAGGGGAACATAGAGTCAGAGTAAATAAAATTGCTAATTCTGATTAGAAAAAAAGAATAAATATCAAGCGTTATAGTATAATTTTGAATACTATAAAAAAGTAAGACGGGAGGTGGGGGAGATAAAAACTTTTGGATATATTGATTCGGATTGAATTGCAAATACATCAAGGATAGAATCAATTCAATTCTGAATTGCAATAAGCAAGCGAGGTCTCTCAAATAGAGTCGAACTGAACTGCTAGACTACGTTGAGTGATGAACTCAATGATTCAAAAAAAAAACTAAGAGATGGATGAAATTACACAAGGAATCCTGGTCTCAAAGAAGAGGGAAATGGGGATATGGCGAAATCGGTAGACGCTACGGACTTGATTGTATTGAGCCTTGGTATGGAAACCTGCTAAGTGGTAACTTCCAAATTCAGAGAAACCCTGGAATTAAAAAAGGGCAATCCTGAGCCAAATCCGTGTTTTGAGAAAACAAGGGGTTCTCGAACTAGAATACAAAGGAAAAGGATAGGTGCAGAGACTC
Source organism: Triticum urartu (assembly GCF_056163025.1). Lineage (NCBI taxonomy): Eukaryota > Viridiplantae > Streptophyta > Magnoliopsida > Poales > Poaceae > Triticum > Triticum urartu. Next base: position 23,742 of record NW_028261174.1, on the reverse strand, counting down.
AATGGAAGCTGTTCTAACGAATCGAGTTAATTACGTTGTGTTGTTAGTGGAATTCCTTCTAGTTCTAAATTAGAGAAAGAGGGGTTTTATACCTTATACATTTAATAAACACGTATAGATACTGACATAGCAAACGATTAATCACAGAACTCATATTATATTCTAATTATAATATAGGTTCTTTATCTTTTTTAAAAATGAAATTAGAAATGATAATGATTATGAAATAAAAAACTCATATCATAATTTTTTTTTTTCATTATTGTGAATCCACTCCAATCGAATATTGAATAATCAAATTCTTCAATTAAAATTCAAAGTTTTCGAGATCTTTAAAAAAGTGGATTAATCGGACGAGGACAAAGAGAGAGTCCCATTCTACATGTCAATACTGACAACAATGAAATTTCTAGTAAAAGGAAAATCCGTCGACTTTATAAGTTGTGAGGGTTCAAGTCCCTCTATCCCCAAATCCTCTTTTATTCCCTAACTATACTATATTATTATTATTTATCCTCTTTTTTTTTTTCTTTTTATCAATGCACTTTTTTTTCTTTTTATCAATGCAATGGGTTTAAGATTCATTAGCTTTCTCATTCTACTCTTTCACAAAGGAATGCGAAGAGAACTCAATGGATCTTATCCTATTCATTGAATAGATTTCTTTTTTATTAGAGTATCGGCAAGAAATCTTGGTTATTCACTCTATTTTTAAGTTTTATTTAAGTAAACCATGCACAATGCATAGGACTACCCCCCCCATTTTCAAATTTAAAATTTGAAATACTTTAATTAATTTTTAGTCCTTTTAATTGACATAGATACAAATACTCTACTAGGATGATGCACAAGAAAAGGTCAGGATAGCTCAGTTGGTAGAGCAGAGGACTGAAAATCCTCGTGTCACCAGTTCAAATCTGGTTCCTGGCAGAGAAAAAAAAAAAAAGATCCACCGAATAGGTATTGATCCAAATACCTCGAGATGGATTGTGATACATATTCATTAATAATATTTATTCATCTAAGTGGATAAATCTATAATATAAATATAGAGGCACTTCTTTTTCTTTTTAAAGAAGTTTTAAAATATATCTTTTCTTTATGATAAAGAAGGGGGTGAGATTCCCCTTTATTTTTTTGCGTTTCTTAATTTTGTATTCCGCTATTCCGACGAATATTTTTTTAGTCTTGCTTATCTTTATCTTATCTTATTTTCCTAGTTGTGCTAAGTAATGTGCGCGGTACAAAGTTCCTGGTAGAGAACTTCTTTGAGTCATCCTATTTTTCTGTTCATATGAAGGAAATTAATATGCGATTTTCAAAATAGGGGAATCCAAATGAAACCCTTTTTTTGCTCAGTCTATCTGGAATGCTTTTGTATAATTAGGAATTAATTATAAATAGGTATTCCGTTTCATCTAGGAAAAGAACCTAAAAATATTCCTTGACTTGAATAAAATCTGGAGTTGTGTTGTATAAGTGAGCATGAATTTCTTATCATTCAATGAGCATCTTGTATTTCATAAAAATTGGGGGTTATATAATCCTTACGTAAGGGCCAGCCTATCCAACTTTCAGGCATTAGGATACGTTTAAGGCGCGGATGATTATCATAAGAGATTCCCACCATATCATAAGATTCGCGTTCTTGAAAATCGGCACTTCTCCAAATCCAGAAGACAGACGGAATTCTAGGATTATCCTTTTGGGCAAAGACTTTTATGCAGACTTCTTCTGGATTATCTATACCATATTGTATTCTCGTAAGATGATACACGCTAGCTAAAGATCCACCGGGTGCTACATCATAAGCACATTGGGAGCGTAAATAATTGTAACCATATACATATAAAATGACAGCAATGGAATCCCAATCCCCTGCTTTTATTTGTAAAGTCTCTATTCCTCGGTGATCAAAGCCCAAAGATCTATGAACCACCTCATGTTTGACTAGCCAATTAGATAACCAACCCTGCTGCATTGTCTTCATCTCTCCCTCTTTGTATAAATATTTCACATTTCGGATGCAAGTTTGAAAGATTGCCCTGCTTTTTATTTTTCTACACAAAAGAGCCCCTCTCCTAATTCACTAATTTGTAGGAAGGTACTGAACTTTTGGATTTGAAAAAAGTTTCAGAAGATATATCTAATGTAGATGGTGATTGATAGAGCAATTCTTGCTCATAAGTTCCTGTATGAGTACTGCGCCTAACATAAAGCTTGTGACTGGTAGTAAAACATCTATTTTTATTTTGAGATAGAGTTTGATCCTCAACTATTTCTCGCGATATCTTCTTACGAAGTTTTGTTAGGGCATCTATAACTGCCTCCGGTTTAGGTGGGCAGCCCGGCAAGTAGACATCCACAGGAATTAACTTATCAACTCCCCGAACAGTACTATAGGAATCCGTACTGAACATTCCCCCTGTAATAGTACAGGCTCCCATAGCAATGACGTATTTTGGTTCAGGCATTTGCTCGTATAATCTCACTAAAGAGGGAGCCATTTTCATTGTTACCGTACCGGCTGTTAAAATTAGGTCTGCTTGCCTAGGACTTGATCTTGGTACCAATCCATAACGATCAAAGTCGAATCGTGAGCCTATTAATGAAGCAAATTCAATGAAACAACAACTGGTACCGTATAGAAGGGGCCATAAACTGGAGAGTCTTGACCAATTCGAAAGATCATTTGGTGTAGTTGAAATAACAGAATTGGAACTTGTTTGGTCAAGTAAGGGAAACTCAATCAAATTCATAACTGTCTCAATAGAATCTTTTCCTTCTTTTTTTTTGTCTAAATATTCAGTTAAGACCATTCCAAGGCTCCTTTTCGCCATGCATAAACTAAACCAACAACTAAGATAAGCACGAAAATCAAAGCTTCGATAAAAACGGATACACCCAATACGTCGAAACTCATTGCCCAAGGGTATAGAAAGACGGTTTCCACATCAAAAACAACAAAAACGAGCGCAAACATATAATAGCGTATTCGGAATTGTACCCAAGCCCCTCCCATGGGTTCTATACCCGATTCATAACTAGAAAGCTTCTCTGGTCCTTCACTAACCGGGGCTAAAAGTCCTGAAATCGAAAATGCCAAAATAGGAATAAGGCTTGCTATTATTAGAAATGTCCAAAAAATATCATATTCGTGAAGCAGAAACATAATGTACTCCCATTAATGTGGAATAGGCGGAACTTAAATTAGTCAATTCAATTCAGCATTGTCAATTTATCCAGAACTTCTCTCTTTTCCTCGGTGAAACAAGAATCTTTTTTGTTCAAACAAAAGCGCTTAGTTTAAGTTTAGCCTTTGTTTCCTCTGTGCTGCATCTTCTTTAAAGATTCATCCAATGGAATCCCAACTCCCTTTCTTTTGGATTTCCATTCTATTTAGATATGGTGTATGTAGATCTAATTCTTATATAAAGAAAACTTTCTCGTTTCACTTTGTCTCGCTTTCTCTAGAATCTCTAGAAAAAAGAATAGCTCTATCCTTTATTTAATATTTAATAATAAAATAATAAGAGACTATTAAATAAAAATGAGAATACTACTAAATTAGAACCTAATTAAGATAGTAGGACTAATCTATGCAGTATAATTAATGAGAAGTAATACTATAAAATAAAAATAAAGAACTCTATTTCAGAACTATGAGACAGAATATTCTGTTTTCTTATTTACTCTTTACTTTATTTTTTCTATTTAAAGTTGATCAATTTACATAATGTATCTATAAACAAAGTAATAAATATACTTAAAACAAAGTAGGAATTCGCAAAATGGATAAAATCATTGCAGTTATTATAGGGAAGTCTAGAGATATCCTATTTGAAGGAGGACGGGATTCAAATCAGGGAAAGGATCCTTTCTTCTATTGATTTGATAGAAATTCGTTTTTCTTTTCCTGTCTGTATGATTTTGATTTTCGATGAATGAGCCTTTGGTAATGCTTTTATCTCTATTCTATGTCGCAGGCGCCTATCCAGTCTATAAACAAATACTAATGAGAAAATGAAAACTATACTAAACTAAAGAAAACATAGGATAGAGATCCTAAAATCTAAAAAAGGGCATATTAGGGCTATACGGATTCGAACCGTAGACCTTCTCGGTAAAACAGATCAAACGGATTATTATCGAAATGATTTGAACTGTTTCAAAGACCCAACATGCATTTTTTTGCATTGGGCTCTTTCATAAACTGATTTAAAGATCAGTTAGTCCACCATAGTTTTTCTTTACGGAAAGATAATGAGATGGCTCCCTGTGCTCTGATTGATTTTTTGTATTATGATCTATCTAGGAGCAATACCAAAGTGTTTCAAAGGAGGATTACCTTGACTTAGGTCTGCCTCCGGTCTAAATTAAATCAACCTAAGTGAAATGGAGTCTCTATCGTTCCACTGCAAGAGTTAACTATGAGACTTCATACACCTTAAAGTTCATAGAACGAAAAGAAGTTTTTTGGAGGCCCTTATCCTCATTACGCCTAGCATTTAGTGGGCTGGATATTTACCTTATCAACTAGCAAATCCATAAGGGTTCTATTTGATTAGGCACCTGAATTGGCACCTGAATCGGACTGAACCGACTGTTTGTCAGGCTACTGTTCTCCTATTCTCTCGAATCTATGAAGTAAGACATTGATTTTGCAATAAGATCGATTATGTTCATTGCATAATAAGCTCCTTTGAAAAGCATTGGCGCACGTGTAAACGAGTTGCTCTACCGAACTGAGCTATAGCCCTTATCAGAGATATCTTAACATATAGATAATTTCTTGTCAAGATGAATATTTTCTAATGCCAGAGGATACCCCTTTGATCTGTATCTGTTTAGTATTTAGTTTAGTATTTAGTATATAACAGACCAATAACAGAGCGGTATTGCTTAGAAAAGGGATTCAATATATAATCGATCGAAGTAATGGGTCTTCCTTTGTGGTGATAAATTGCCTACTTAACTCAGTGGTTAGAGTATTGCTTTCATACGGCGGGAGTCATTGGTTCAAATCCAATAGTAGGTAAGTAGGTAGAAAAATTACTAGATAGCATTGGACTTACTTCGCTTCGCTATCTAATAACTTTTTCTACCCCTCTTCCCTTTTTCTTTGTATCAACTATAAACCACTGGATTGTCTTCAATTGGATGGGGGAATCCAATTGACAGCCTCGATTCGTATCCTAGCTCGTCTGAGAGCGAGCTTCGCTTCAACCAAATCTTTCGTACCCTCAGCTTTACTCAAGTTAGCTTCGGCTATTTCAAGTGCCTTTTGAGCTTCTTCCGGATCAATATCACTACCCAGTTCCGCATCATTTCCTAAAATGATGATCTCATTATTAACTATTCTCGCAAAACCGCTCCACAGAATCGCTGTTAACCATTGGTCGTTGAGGAGGCGTATTCTCAAAGGACCCATATCTACTGCTGTGTTAATGGGGGCGTGGTTTGGTAATACGCCAATTTGGCCACTATTAGTGGATAAAATGATTTCTTTCACTTCACAATCCCAAATAATTCGCTTAGGAGTCAGTACATAAAGATTTAATTTCATTTCTTCGATTTGTTCTCCTCTTCTAAGGTTATAGCTTTCGTGCTAGCTTCATCGATGTTACCCACCAAATAAAAAGCCTGTTCAGGTAGGCCGTCTAATTCTCCGGAAAGGATTAGTTGAAATCCCCTAATAGTTTCCGCAAGAGCAACATACTTTCCTGGAGAACCAGTAAAAACTTCTGCCACAAAGAACGGTTGTGATAAGAAACGCTCAATTTTTCTTGCTCTTGCTACAGTTAAACGATCCTCTTCCGATAATTCATCCAAGCCAAGAATTGCGATAATGTCCTGAAGTTCTTTGTAACGTTGTAAAGTTTCCTTAACTCTTTGCGCAGTTTCATAATGTTCGTTGCCAACGATCCGAGGCTGTAACATAGTCGAGGTTGAATCTAAAGGATCTACTGCTGGATAAATACCCTTGGAAGCTAATCCTCTGGAAAGTACGGTAGTAGCATCCAAATGTGCAAATGTTGTGGCAGGGGCAGGGTCGGTCAAATCGTCTGCAGGTACATAAACTGCTTGAATCGAAGTTATAGATCCCTTTTTAGTAGAAGCAATTCTTTCTTGCAAAGAACCCATTTCTGTACTAAGAGTAGGTTGATAACCCACTGCGGAGGGCATTCTCCCTAATAAAGCGGATACCTCTGATCCTGCTTGAACAAAACGAAAGATATTATCGATAAATAAAAGCACGTCTTGCTTATTAACATCTCGGAAATATTCCGCCATAGTTAGGGCAGTTAAACCAACTCTCATACGAGCTCCCGGTGGTTCATTCATTTGGCCATAGACTAGAGCTACCTTTGATTCCTCAATATTTTTTTCATTAATTACTCCGGATTCCTTCATTTCCATATAAAGATCATTTCCTTCACGAGTCCGTTCCCCTACTCCACCGAATACGGATACGCCCCCATGAGCTTTAGCAATGTTATTGATTAATTCCATGATCAGTACTGTTTTACCTACTCCAGCCCCCCCAAATAGTCCTATTTTTCCTCCACGTCGATAAGGAGCTAAAAGATCGACGACCTTAATACCTGTTTCAAAGATGGATAATTTCGTATCTAACTCGATAAAGGCAGGCGCAGATCTATGAATAGGGAACGTTGCACTACTATCTACAGGACCCAAATTGTCAACAGGCTCCCCAAGAACGTTGAAAATTCGTCCGAGAGTAGCTCCACCGACCGGAACACTGAGAGGAGCTCCCGTGTCAATCACTTCCATTCCTCTCATCAACCCGTCCGTAGCACTCATAGCTACAGCTCTAACTCGATTATTTCCTAATAATTGTTGTACCTCACAAGTCACATTAATTTGCTTATCGGCAGTGTCTCTACTCTGGACTACCAAAGCGTTATAAATATAAGGTAACTTGCCTGGGGGAAAAGTGACATCCAGCACGGGTCCAATAATTTGATCGATACGACCTGTACTTTTTTCTTCAATTGTGGAAACCCCGGGAGGAGAAGTAGTAGGATTGGTTCTCATAATTATCACATAATTAAAAAAAAGGAATTTGTCGAAATTTTTCTTTTTTTATTGTTGAATAATGCCAAATCAAATCAAAAAAAATCCAAAAGTAAAAAGGAAATGAATTAGTTAATTCAATAAGAGAGAAAAGGGGACCAGGACTTGATTTCGTTGCCCAAGCGAATCCCATTCAATCGTTTACTCATGGAATGAGTCCATTGGAAAGTTCAATCAATCTTTTTTTTCATATACATTTTGCCTTTTGTGGAGGATCTGTGCCTACTCTACTTTCCTATCTAGGACTTCGATATACAAAATATATACTACTGTGAAGCATAGATTGCTGTCAACAAAGAATTTTATTAGTATTTAGTTAGGTATTTGCATTCAAAATAAGAAAAGAGAACTATTAAGAACTTGTAAAATAAGGATTAGGAATTAATTTGGGTTGCGCTATATCTATCAAAGAGTATACAATAATTATGGATTTGGTAAATCAAATCCATGGTTTAATAACGAACCGTGTTAACTTACCATAACAACAACTCAATTCCTATCGAATTCCTATATTGGAATTCCTATAGGATAGAACATACACAGGGTGTACGCATTATATATGAATGAAACATATTCATTAACCTAAGCATGCCCTCAATTTTCTTTAATGAGTTGATATTATATTAATTGAATATCCTTTTTGTTTTACGAGATTTTTGCTAAAGTTTCATTTACGCCTAATTAACATCGAGTAGACCCTGTTATTGTGCAGAATTCTTAATTCAAGAGTTATAGGGAGGGACTTATGTCACCACAAACAGAAACTAAAGCAGGTGTTGGATTTCAAGCTGGTGTTAAAGATTATAAATTGACTTACTACACCCCAGAGTATGAAACTAAGGATACTGATATCTTGGCAGCATTCCGAGTAAGTCCTCAGCCTGGGGTTCCGCCCGAAGAAGCAGGGGCTGCAGTAGCTGCCGAATCTTCTACTGGTACATGGACAACTGTTTGGACTGATGGACTTACCAGTCTTGATCGTTACAAAGGACGATGCTATCACATCGAGCCTGTTGCTGGGGAAGACAACCAATGGATCTGTTATGTAGCTTATCCATTAGACCTATTTGAAGAGGGTTCCGTTACTAACATGTTTACTTCCATTGTAGGTAACGTATTTGGTTTCAAAGCCCTACGTGCTCTACGTTTGGAGGATCTACGAATTCCCCCTACTTATTCAAAAACTTTCCAAGGCCCGCCTCATGGTATCCAAGTTGAAAGAGATAAGTTGAACAAGTACGGTCGTCCTTTATTGGGATGTACTATTAAACCAAAATTGGGATTATCCGCAAAAAATTATGGTAGAGCGTGTTATGAGTGTCTACGTGGTGGACTTGATTTTACCAAAGATGATGAAAACGTAAACTCACAACCATTTATGCGCTGGAGAGACCGTTTTGTCTTTTGTGCCGAAGCTATTTATAAATCACAGGCCGAAACCGGTGAAATCAAGGGGCATTACTTGAATGCGACTGCGGGTACATGTGAAGAAATGATTAAGAGAGCTGTATTTGCAAGAGAATTAGGGGTTCCTATTGTAATGCATGACTACTTAACTGGGGGATTCACCGCAAATACTACTTTGGCTCATTATTGCCGCGACAATGGCCTACTTCTTCACATTCACCGTGCAATGCATGCAGTTATTGATAGACAGAAAAATCATGGTATGCATTTCCGTGTATTAGCTAAAGCATTGCGTATGTCTGGGGGAGATCATATCCACTCCGGTACAGTAGTAGGTAAGTTAGAAGGGGAACGCGAAATGACTTTAGGTTTTGTTGATTTATTGCGCGATGATTTTATTGAAAAAGATCGTGCTCGCGGTATCTTTTTCACTCAGGACTGGGTATCCATGCCAGGTGTTATACCGGTAGCTTCAGGTGGTATTCATGTTTGGCATATGCCAGCTCTGACCGAAATCTTTGGGGACGATTCTGTATTACAATTTGGTGGAGGAACTTTAGGACATCCTTGGGGAAATGCACCTGGTGCAGCAGCTAATCGAGTGGCTTTAGAAGCCTGTGTACAAGCTCGTAACGAAGGGCGCGATCTTGCTCGCGAAGGTAATGAAATTATCCGAGCAGCTTGCAAATGGAGTCCTGAACTAGCCGCAGCTTGTGAAGTATGGAAGGCGATCAAATTCGAGTTCGAGCCGGTAGATACTATTGATTAACTAGATAAAACTAAAGATAAAGAAGGTATAAATAAAAAAGAAACGAAATAAAAAGAGAAAAAAATCAGTTATGAAATGCAGTAATTCTTCTTTATTCTTCTAATTGATTGCAATTAAACTCGGCTCAATCTTTTTTAGAAAAAAAAGATTGAGCCGAATAAAAATAGATCATGATATGATCATGAGACTTGACAAATTGAGATTCGTCTATTCTATATATCTAGAATATATATATTAAGGTATAATACAATAAAGAAATACAAATAAAATAATAAAATAATAAAATATAGTATTATCATATGATAATGATAATGGAATCAAATACGCAGTATTTACAGAAAAAAGTCTTCGTTTATTGGGAAAGAATCAATATACTTTTAATGTCGAATCGGGATTCACTAAGACAGAAATAAAGCATTGGGTCGAACTCTTCTTTGGTGTTAAGGTGGTAGCTGTGAATAGCCATCGACTACCTGGAAAAGGTAGAAGAATAGGACCTATTCTGGGCCATACAATGCATTACAGACGTATGATCATTACCCTTCAACCGGGTTATTCTATTCCACTTCTAGATAGAGAAAAAAACTAAAGGAGAATGAATGAAAAAAGACATAGTTTGGAAGTTAGACCTTTTTATAGGACTCTCTTTCAATTTCAAAAAAGAGGACGTTTGAAACTTTTAACAGGCGTAATCGTGAGTCAACAAGTGACTCGAACTGTGTGTAAAAAAAGAAGCATTTTTTTTTTTTCAAAATGCTAGAACTAGATAAGGAAGTTTTCTATAACCTTGAGAAAAAGGATAAAAAGGTAGTTTTTTTTTAGTTTATGACTCCGATCAAGAGCGAGAAATCCTTGATTTGGGATTGGACATAGAACCTGGACCCATCGTAGAGACGTTTAGTTCAAAAGAAAGGATCGTATCCTGATGGTAAGAATTATACTTTCGTGGAAATACAGCGCTATAGACTTCAATGCGGTAGAGTAGACGTTTTGTTTCTAATTTTTCTGGACCAAACCTCCGCTCCGACCCAACGATACAATGAATTTTTTCTGTTCATATTCATAAATAAAAAAGATTCGGAATCGCAATGCTACTATATGCGTCCAGAGGAGTATTTGGAATAATATTCTTCTATAATCCATTATTGCGGGGGGTCTTACTAACAGGGCTTCGCTGCACGGGACAGGTCTTCGTCGAAAAGCTAACTCCACCCGGCATTTTCATACCCTTTCTTTGGGTGGTATATCGCCTTTTAAAGTCTAAGAGGGTAGTAGGGGATCTATAGTAGGTAAGATAATTTGCCCTTTGATTTTGATTGAATATACTATTTTTCCGCCTTTACCACGCATTATTGTATGCGCTTCTAGAGAAGTATGTATGCAGGAAGTAAATTCTAACCGCTTTCTTTTGAATCCAATTTCAAATTAGATTAGAAAGATAGAAAGGCCATGAGGATGGGAAAATCAAAATAAAATCTTTTTAATTAGTTCTCCTTTTTTGGAATTTTCTTATTATCCTTTCATTTTTTTTACAGAATATTTTTCAAACTAAAAATAAAAAATACAATACAATAGTCAATATTCCTTATAATAGATATACTTAATTATATCATAAGAATCTTAAGATATTTTTCGACTAGATAGAAATAGTAAATTTGAATTGAGACACCTATTCCATGACGGATTTAAACTTACCTTCTATTTTCGTGCCTTTAGTAGGCTTAGTATTTCCGGCAATTGCAATGACTTCTTTATTTCTTTATGTGCAAAAAAATAAGATTGTCTAGTATTTTTTAGTGTAAGTAATATAATATGGTAGGGTATGTGGCTTTTTCTACACACACTTTCTACACACAAATGAAAAACGGTTATGGATGCGGATATAGGCTACGAGCATAAATGCATGAATATGCAGAGCCAGGTATAGCGAGTTTTATTTTATTTATTTTAATTGAATCAACGAATATTTTTTGAATAGAAAGTCAATGTATCTAACCTATTATTTCACAGGAGTACTAGTTGCTGAAGGCGATTTCAGAATCAAAAAAAGTAAAGTCAAAATTATTTAGCTTATTCTCTCAATTTCAATCGACCGCTGCTGGATTTAGTATATCTAATATGAATTGGCGATCAGAACACATATGGGTAGAACTTCTAAAAGGTTCTCGAAAAAGGGGTAATTTTTTCTGGGCCTGTATTCTTTTTCTAGGTTCACTAGGATTCTTATCGGTTGGGATTTCCAGTTATCTTGGTAAGAATATTATATCTATACTTCCATCTCAAGAAATTCTTTTTTTTCCGCAGGGGGTCGTGATGTCTTTCTACGGAATCGCAGGCCTATTCATTAGCTCCTACTTGTGGTGTACTATTTTGTGGAATGTAGGTAGTGGTTATGACCGATTCGATAGAAAAGAGGGAATAGTGTGCATTTTTCGTTGGGGATTCCCTGGAATAAAACGTCGCGTCTTCCTTCGATTCCTTATGCGGGATATCCAATCAATTAGAATTCAGGTTAAAGAGGGTCTTTATCCTCGTCGTATTCTTTATATGGAAATCCGGGGCCAGGGGATCATTCCCTTGACTCGTACTGATGATAAATTTTTTACTCCACGAGAAATTGAACAAAAAGCTGCCGAATTGGCCTATTTCTTGCGCGTACCAATTGAAGTATTTTGAGGTATCTTTTTTGAACTGAGTTGAATGAAGAAAAGAAGAATTGGAAGAAGAAAAGTTTTCTCAACACAGGGAGGAAGTCCCTTCTAAATTGGATTTGTTATTGTAAGGGGATTTTTAAGTATTTATCTAAAGGAAGGAACAAACGAGGATAAGAGAAATTTGCTTTTAATTTTTTTTTATCCAAGTTAGATATATCGCATACTATTCTTCCTTTTTCATCCGAAAGGGCTTTTTTTTTATTCTATTTCACTATTTCATTCCATCTAGATCTAAGAAAGAACCCAATGCACTGAAATTCCACTAATAACTAATATACAAAAAAGAAGAATAGATACAGGGTATCAAACCTATAGAGTTTTTGCTTCAAAGAAATAGAAATATCATGAAATAGAAATATCATCATATAGAGTCAGGGAATGGAATAGAGTCAGCGAATGAAGCATATTCATTAACAACTCCATTTACAGATCAAAAATGAAAAAAAAGAAAGCATTGCCTTCTTTACTATATCTTGTATTTATCGTACTTTTGCCTTGGGGGGTCTCTTCCTCATTTAACAAATGTCTGGAACTTTGGATTAAGAATTGGTGGAATACCAGGCAATCCGAAACTCTCTTAACTGATATTCAAGAGAAAAGGATTCTAGAAAGATTCATAGAATTAGAAGAACTTTCTCTCTTGGACGAGATGATAAAAGGGAAACTAAAGACACATGTACAAAAACCTCCTACAGGAATACACAAGGAAATAATACAATGGGTCAAAATAAATAATGAGGATCATCTCCATACCATTTTGCATTTCTCGACAAATATAATCTGTTTGGCTATTCTAAGTGGTTCTTTTTTTCTGGGTAAAGAGGAACTTGTCATTTTGAATTCTTGGGTTCAGGAATTCTTCTATAATTTAAATGACTCAATAAAAGCTTTTTTTATTCTTTTAGTTACTGATTTTTTTGTTGGATTTCACTCCACCCGTGGTTGGGAACTAGTAATTCGTTGGGTCTACAACGATTTTGGATGGGCTCCTAACGAGCTTATTTTCACTATTTTTGTTTGTAGTTTTCCAGTAATTCTAGATACATGTTTGAAATTTTGGGTCTTTTTTTGTTTAAATCGTCTATCTCCTTCGCTTGTAGTCATTTATCATTCAATTAGTGAAGCATAAATTCATTTGATCTCCCGATATTAATATTAATCAAATTAGCAAGCATCTTTTTTTAGAAAGAAAGCCCTTTTCCATTTTAGCAAAATTCTTTCTATTTATACCTACTTTAAGGTATTCATCATTGCAGTACAACTGTTGCAGTAGAATGACAACAGATTCGTGTATAGGGAACTAGATTAGCTTAGCTACCTATCTAATTTATTGTAGAAATTCTGGGATCTGCGATTGGACATGGAAAATAGAAATACTTTTTCTTGGGTAAAGGAACAGATAACTCGATCGATTTCTGTATCGATCATGATATACGTAATAACTCGGACATCTATTTCAAATGCATATCCCATTTTTGCGCAGCAGGGTTATGAAAACCCACGAGAAGCAACTGGACGAATTGTATGTGCCAATTGCCATTTAGCTAGCAAGCCCGTCGATATTGAAGTTCCCCAAGCTGTGCTTCCCGATACTGTATTTGAAGCAGTTCTTCGAATTCCTTATGATATGCAATTGAAACAAGTTCTTGCTAATGGAAAAAAGGGAGGGTTGAATGTAGGTGCTGTTCTTATTTTGCCCGAGGGATTCGAATTAGCGCCGCCCGATCGTATTTCCCCTGAGTTAAAAGAAAAGATAGGAAATCTTGCTTTTCAGAGTTATCGTCCCGATAAAAAAAACATTCTTGTGATAGGCCCTGTTCCCGGTAAGAAATATAGTGAAATTGTCTTTCCCATTCTTTCCCCTGATCCTGCTACGAAGAAAGATGCTCATTTCTTAAAATATCCCATATATGTAGGGGGAAACCGAGGAAGAGGACAGATCTATCCTGATGGTAGCAAGAGTAACAATACAGTCTATAATGCTACGTCAACAGGTATAGTAAGAAAAATACTACGTAAAGAAAAGGGGGGGTATGAAATATCCATAGTTGATGCATCAGATGGACGCCAAGTGATTGATATTATACCTCCCGGACCAGAACTTCTTGTTTCAGAGGGGGAATCCATCAAGCTTGATCAACCATTAACAAGCAATCCTAATGTGGGAGGTTTTGGTCAGGGGGACGCAGAAATCGTGCTTCAGGATCCATTACGTGTCCAAGGCCTTTTGTTCTTCTTCGCATCCGTTATTTTGGCACAAGTTTTTTTGGTTCTCAAAAAGAAACAGTTTGAAAAGGTTCAATTGTACGAAATGAATTTCTAGGTCCCGGGATTTCTTACCATCAAGTTGGTAAAAAGCCTCGATTTATTGGCAATTGCTAGAATTATCTATGATCTATTTTGGAAATCCTTTTTTTGTTTAGACTGCTTTTTGTTTATGAGATGTCTGGAATTCCTTATTTATATCCATGCAAAAGAAGAGAATCCAAGGCAAAGGCGAGAACAATCAAATTAAAATTTCTTCTTTTTCGGAGGGATTGCAGGTCTTCTTAATCGTCTATTCGGCACAAGAAAAAGCCTTTTTCTTGTGCCGATTCTTCTTGTATCAAAATAAGAATCCTTTTTCTTCCTAATTCGTCAAAGATTACTATTTCTTCTTTATTCGGGTCTGTCTCTTGGACCTCTTTTTCTTTTGCTTAGGTTTAGCCGAGGTAGTGGACAAACAGAGGGGAAGAAAATATGGCGGGGGAAAAATTTCTTGTGATTGTGAGCAAATTGCTTGGCTTGTTTAATTAAGTTCAACTTCAAATTTACAGAAATTTTGCAAAAAAAAAGTAAACTCTTCCATTGAAGGTTTTTTTATTTTTAGGCTAGTTGAATAGTTTTGATTAAGGTTTTATTAGTTTATTACTCGAAACTAAATCAAGGATTTTCAGGATACTTCCTTCGTGGAATAAGATATTGGATCCTCGAGTGATCTCTTTTTCTTGTTGCTTCATAAGAGTGAATCGAATAGATTCAATTCGCGTTATAAGAGTAAAATAAAAATTCCGCGGGTCCTTTCCGCTCTAATCAGATAAAGGGGGGTAAGGACCCGCTAAGCTCCTACTTTTTCATGTTTACAATCTGGTCCCTCCGATTACTATAGAGATGAACCCAATCCAGAATATGAACCATAAAAGAAAACACCTACTAAACCAATCACAGCAATACCAGCTACAGTACCTATCAGCCAAAGAGGAATTCTTCCAGTAGTATCGGCCATTTCCCCTACTTTCCTCCACATTTTATCAATTGGTCATGCTAGAGACAAAAACAGTCATGGGTAGTTATAAGGATGGTATCCTTCCAAATGGGATAAGAGAATTCTTATTAGTCTCTTTCTTTCTCTCAATTGAAGAAGTAATTGGAAAATAAAACAGCAAGTACAAAAATGAGTAATAAACCCCAGTATAGACTGGTACGATTCAATTCAACATTTTGTTCATTCGGGTTTGATTGTGTCATAGTTCTATAGTTGGAATTTGTTTTATCGTTGGATGAACTGCATTGCTGATATTGATCCCAAGAAAAAAACAGTAGGTACAGCTAGTCCGTGAATAGCCAGCCATCGCACTGTAAAAATAGGATAGGTTCGATCTATGGTCATTGAGGGCCTCCTAAAAGGATCTACTAAATTCATCGAGTTGTTCTAAAGAATCAAAACGGTCGGTTATTAACGGAATTCCTTGTCGGCTTTCCGTGAAATACTCGTTTGGCCTAGGACTTCCAAACACGTCATAAGCTAAACCCGTACTGACAAATAACCAACCCGCAATGAATAGGGAAGGTATAGTAATGCTATGAATAACCCAGTATCGAATACTGGTAATAATATCAGCAAAAGAACGTTCTCCCGTGCTTCCAGACATGCTGAACTCCCAAAATTTTTGTACATTCAAAAAAGGAATTGATTCCGTAAAAGATGGGATCGACCAGTAAATAGAAAATTACTGATATTTCATCCTTGTGAGATTGTCAATTTTGTACCAAAGGTGTATTTTGAGTATACCGAATTAGTATAGCTATCCTTCCTATGGCACAGCAATCTGGTTTTGCCTGGTTCCGAAACATAATTACTTTTTTATTTTTTTTTTGTCTATAGGTAAGCTATATGTTATTCAAGGCATCAATAGAAAACCCCATTTTTGTAGGTTCTACTTACTTTTCATTGGCTTCGGAATAATAGAGTAATTCGGAATAGCAGCCAAAATCTTGGGAAAATCTAAGTTAATGATCAATAGGTTTGGATAAATAATTTAGGAAGGATATTCTCATACTGACACAATACAAGGACAAGTATATGTGAAATCTATCCTTTCATAATTCGTAATTCATCCTTGTATTGTTTGTTGGATTAGGTCTAACTTTCTTGACCAAACTGCGAGCGCGGAACTTTACGAGATGAAATAGGGAAAGACAGAAGATAGAATAGAACTTAAAAGGATAATTGAAGTGACTCGTCTTCGAATCTACTTTGGTTGGAGTTCGAAAAAGGAATAAAAATAAAGTAAATTCAAGGAAGAGCTTTCTTTTTTTTTTTTTTTTAACAGCCCCTTGGCAGGTCGTGGAATGCTTTTGTTCTCCTCTTATTCCATATGGAATACAATCAGTTAAAATAAGAAGGAATAGGGGAATATTCGATCGTTCACTCCAAAAAGAGGGTCCTATTGAAAAAGAAATTATCCAAAATAGAAAGAAGTTTTTTTTTTCAAATTCAATTGTTTATTTATCTCTTATTCAAAAATTTCCCTGAAAATTGAATTTCTTTTTTTCATTCAATGGGGTTAGATGATCTAGTTCTTAATATTATTACTTTACTCAATTGACAAATTCCACAACAAATCTCTTGATTCGGAATTAGGGACTCATGTATCATCTGATGAATCCACTTTCTTTTACACTTCTGTATCTTACTCTATCTTGTTTTTTAGTATTATCTAAAATAACTGATGAATTATGAATTTTCCATAACTTAGGTAAATGCTTTACCAACATATGTAGTGTAGTAAAAAAAAATAAATGGAATTTAACTCTTTCATGCTTACTTTAACTAGTTATTTTGGTTTTCTACTGGCTGCTTTAACTATAACCCCAGCTCTATTTATTGGCTTGAACAAGATACGCCTTATTTGAATTGACTGAATAATTATAATTCAGAAAAGAAAAATCTTTCTTTGGGATTCCTGGCATTCTACGACTCTTTTCCAGACTAATTAGGAATTCTTTTCTTGGTCATTGAGATTCGTGGATAATTTAGAGTACTATTTAGGGATAGATCGTACCTCTTTTTTTATCCCCTCGAACAAATCGAAATGATTGAAGTTTTTCTATTTGGAATCGTCTTAGGCCTAATTCCTATTACTTTAGCGGGATTATTCGTGACTGCGTATTTGCAATACAGGCGTGGGGATCAGTTGGATCTTTGATTGAGTCATTTTTTTTTTTTGATTGACCTCCTCCAGACCAGAGAGGAGGTCAAATTGAAATTGGAGTTACAATTCAATTTTGTTAAGTTATTTTACTCTGCTTCGACATAAAATAGATGGAATCACGCTCTGTAGGATTTGAACCTACGACATCGGGTTTTGGAGACCCGCGTTCTACCGAACTGAACTAAGAGCGCTTTCATTCATTCAAAAAGAAAATCTTTTTCTATTCCTAATGTATCTCACGTACGTATAGTCTCCACAAATTCAAGTTATACCCACTTTACTTTAATTGATCTCGTCGCTACTGCCTATAAAGAAGAAAGAAGTAATAGGTAGGGATGACAGGATTTGAACCTGTGACATTTTGTACCCAAAACAAACGCGCTACCAAGCTGCGCTACATCCCTTTTCCAAATTAAATTGTTGTACAATGCCATTGTACACAATTCCTGTCTTCTTTTCCACATCATAATTTTCTTCTTCTTTCTTTCTCTATCTATATATAGAACCCTCGTGTCATTTCTTCTTTTTGGTCTCATATAATTAAGGAATTATATACATATAAAATCCAATATAATTTCGCCTATAAAAGAAGGATTACTTTTCCTTGGTAATATATAGGAAGAAGGGGTCATCTTTTTCTTTTTAGGGATAGGAAAATTTCGTCGATATGGTTCATTTTATATATAGCATAACAATCTTGGGCAAGAGTTTATGATCATATATGTATTCCAACAAGGAAGGAGGATTTTCAATGCGGGATATAAAAACATATCTCTCTGTAGCACCCGTGCTAAGTACTCTATGGTTTGGTGCTTTAGCAGGTTTATTGATAGAAATTAATCGTTTATTCCCAGATGCTTTGTCATTCCCTTTTTTTTAATTCTAGTTATTGCTATGGGAGGGATAGATTTCTTCGTGATATGACAAAATTTGATCCTTTTCAATCTTTTTTTAGTATCGGAAGGAAAAAGAAAGAAAAGATGGATTGGGTTGAACCTCAGAGTCATTAAAAATTTGGTAAACCCCATTTTTGAAAATAGAAATTCAATTTAAAGGGGTACCCAAGCTAAATAAGGCCTCAGAAATCAGAGCATAGAAAAGGCGGGGCTGGCTAATTAAATGAAAGGATTTCGAACCAAAATCTTTGCTAATTCGACAAGGATTGTATTCTTTAATTATTTCTCTATTTTTTATTACTTAATTAAAGAATAAAAAAAAATTATTCTAATGAATTTTATTCTTCTTCTTCGGATTCAAAATAGAAGAATAAAAGAATAAGTAGAAGAATTAAGTTAAGTCAATCCAAAAAGAAAAGGAGGTTCATGGCCAAGGGAAAAGATGTTAGAATCAGAGTTATTTTGGAATGCATCAGTTGTGTTCGAAAAGGTGCCAATGAGGAATCGACGGGGATTTCTAGATATAGTACTCAAAAGAATCGCCACAATACACCCGGACAATTAGAATTCAAAAAATTTTGTCGTTATTGTCGCAAGCATACGACTCATCACGAAATAAAGAAATAGGAACATCGTGTGTTTGATCTTTCCAAACAACAGAAAGAGTAAGAACTTCATATTTAATATATAAAGAAAACATAGTATAGAATACAAAATACAAATCAACTCATCTGATTTCCGGTAGATATTATTTCATATGTATAGAGGGTATTCATATACTATAATATGAATCAAATAAGATATGGATCAAAGAAAAACTACTTCTTCTGGATCCTAAATTAATAAAATAAAGAAGTGAATTTTCAAATTTTCAAATTTTAAATAAGGAATAAATCATGTATACATCTAAACAACCTTTTCTTAAATCTAAGCAACCCTTTAGTAAATCCAAGCAAACTTTTAATAAATCCAAGCAACCCTTTCGTAAATCCAAGCAAACTTTTCGTAAATTCAAGCAACCTTTTCGTAAATCTAAACAACCTTTTCGTAGGCGTCCCCGGATTGGCCCGGGAGATCGAATTGATTATAGAAACATGAGTTTAATTAATAGATTTATTAGTGAACAAGGAAAAATATTATCGAGACGAATAAATAGATTAACCTTGAAACAACAACGATTAATTACTCTTGCTATAAAACAGGCTCGTATTTTATCTTTCTTACCGTTTCGTAACTATGAGAACGAAAAGCAATTTCAAGCCCAGTCAATTTCAATAATTACAGGTTCTAGACCCAGAAAAAATAGACATATTCCTCAATTAACGCAAAAGTACATTCCAATCGAAACTTAAGAAACAACAACCAAAATTTAAGAAACAACAACCGGAACTTAAGTTCCGATTGTTGATGTTTTATTCGAATTCGAAAGGGCCAGACCTATATATATTATAAAGAAAGTAATCCAGCTCGTTGATTCCTACCACTTAATCTTAATTTATTGTATCTTCCCGGAGTTCCCTCTCCGGGAATTCATCTTTTATTATTCCAGTATATTACTTTATTTATACCTTTAATTGATGATCTTTATTTTATTGGAAATCGTGTAAAGATTATTTGATTTGATACAGCTACTTGTGCAAGCATTTTACGATTAAGAATCAATTTCTTCTTGTACAGGTTGTGTATTAATTTACTATAACTATCGAATACTTTATATACCCGCGTTGCTGCGTTTATCCGAGTGATCCACAAACGACGAAAATCCCTCTTTTGCCTACCTCTATCTCGATGAGAGGAAACAAAAGCTCTTTTTACCTGTTGGGTAATCATTCGATTAAGTCTTAAATGAGCCCCTCTAAAGTTTGAGGCAAATGAACGCATTTTTGTTCGTCGTCTCCGGGCTATATATCCTCGCGGAACTCTGGTCATTGAATCAAATTAACCTTAATGAATAACTAATGATTTCTCTTCTTTTAGCCACCCTTTTTCTCATTAATAACAAAACTAATTATTCCGATATATAAAATATTAATTCCAATGGCTTTTGCTATAGTAACCTTCCCAACCACGATTTTTTATTCCACTCCGTTCAGTTATTTCTATACGAAATAACAAATTCATTCTAATAATACTAAAAAAAATAGTGGTTCCATCGTTTCTATGGTTCCCTTTTAAACGGTGAGGCCCTCTCTATACCACCGGAGCCCTTTCTTTCATCAAAAGGTATTGCGAACTTGTATAGTCCACATTCTTTGGCTCTACCTATCCATTATAGAGTAAATAGCTCTTTTCACAATAAGAGTTATCCATACAGTGACGGTATTTAATTATGAAAGTTGGCTAAGTAGCTGACCCTGTTAGTCCGTTCTTTTAAGATAAAGGAGCATAAGCCTTTTTCTTTTTATTACTATTTCCTCCGCTTAATGGATAACCATTTGCTACCAATGGGAGAATTGCTTCTTATTTCCAATTTAGATAATTGGATTTGCACCAAAGGAAACCATAAATTCCATATACCATAGAAATCTAGGATAGAGAAGCTATATCCTATTCATTGGTACTAATCATGGATACTTCAATTTTTTTTATATTTGTTTGAAGTCATGATCTGAACGAGTCGCACATACACCCTAGCACATGTTCCTCGACGCTGAGGGCATCCTTTAAGCGCGGCCGTTTTTTCGAGCATTTCGTATTGGCTGTCTTGCGTTTCTAATAAGTTGTTTAACCGTCGGCATGTTGTATGTATATAGAAAAAAATGGATTGGTTTAGATCCATCTTAACCTGATGATTGCTCATCATGAAGTCTTTCTATTTTCTATTAATCGAGGAAAACACGAATTTAGCTGTGAAATAACTTTACAAGAAATCCGGACACTACCAATCCTTAAACATTTCTGGAAACCACACTGGATCAGTATCGCAGTGCTTGTCAATCATTTCATCCCCTACAATATCGACAAGTCCATAAGCTTTGGCTTCGTCTGCTGACATAAAAAACATCCCTTTCCATGTCTTCGGATACAACCCAAAAAGGCTTGCCTGTTCTTACTGCATAAACCCTTGTGATCATTTCGCGAACTTTGTGTAACTCTTCTACTTCTAGTAAAATTCTGGTGTCCTTGCCGATAATAAGCACTAGCAGGTTGGTGAAGCATAATCCTCGCGTGAGGGAATGCTATACGCTTGGTGGGTTCTCCTCCAAGCAGAATGAAGGACGCCATGGAGGCGGCTATTCCGAGGCATATTGTATATATATCTGGTGTCACCGTTTGCATCGTATCAAAAATAGCCATTCCTGAGATTAGCCACCCGCCTGGGGAGTTTATAAACAAAAAAATATCACTAATTCCATCTTCTATACTCAGATATACCATGAGACCTGTAATATGATTCGTGATCTCGCAACGAATCTCTTGACCTAAAAAAAGTGTCCTTTCTCGATACATAACATTGTATAAGTCAACCCAAGTCGCTTCTTCATCTCCAGGAATCCGGTAAGGTACTTTTGGAACACCAATGGGCATATTAGATTAATATTATTAAATTTAAGTAAGAAAACCACACTTTAATATGGAAACGTAAGAATGGAACAGAAAGAAAGAATCCGCAGTTTATTGTCTTAATTTTTATTCTTATTCTATATGAATATTATAGATTCTATTAATACGTAGATTGAAAGGTTATACATATAAGGAATGTAAGACAGATTGAATAAAGAAAAGGGAATGGGTGATTTGAATGCTAAACAAAGAGGGGTAGCGATCTATTCTTCGTTTTTTCCAAATTGGCCAAGTTACCCATTGCATATTGGCACTTATCGAGTATAGAATAGATCTGCTTCTCTTTCTTCTTATGAACAGAATTGGCTTCTTATTTTTAATGGAATGAAATAAATATTCGCGCTTTCTGACACAGAATCCCCTAGAAGGGTTAGGTACATAGGATATGGATAGTCTTTTTCAATGCGATAAAATAAAGCGACATCGTGTCTATTTTTCTTTGCTAAAGGGGTATTTCCATGGTTTGCCTTGGTATCGTGTTCATACTGTCGTATTGAATGATCCGGGTCGATTGCTTGCGGTGCATATAATGCACACAGCTCTAGTTTCTGGTTGGGCTGGCTCAATGGCTTTATACGAATTAGCAGTTTTTGATCCCTCTGATCCTGTTCTGGATCCAATGTGGAGACAAGGTATGTTCGTAATTCCCTTCATGACTCGTTTAGGAATAACGGATTCGTGGGGTGGTTGGAGTATTTCAGGAGGAACTGTAACAAATCCGGGTATTTGGAGTTATGAAGGTGTGGCAGGTACGCATATTGTGTTTTCTGGCTTGTGTTTCTTGGCAGCGATCTGGCATTGGGTATATTGGGACCTAGAAATATTCTCTGATGAGCGGACGGGAAAACCCTCTTTGGATTTGCCCAAGATCTTTGGAATTCATTTATTTCTTGCAGGGGTGGCTTGCTTTGGGCTTTGGGGCATTTCATGTAACGGGTTTGTATGGTCCTGGGATATGGGTATCCGATCCTTATGGACTAACTGGAAAAGTACAAGCTGTAAATCCAGCGTGGGGTGCAGAAGGTTTTGATCCTTTTGTTCCGGGGGGAATAGCTTCTCATCATATTGCTGCGGGTACATTGGGTATATTAGCGGGCTTATTCCATCTTAGTGTCCGTCCGCCTCAACGTCTATATAAAGGATTACGTATGGGCAATATTGAAACTGTACTTTCCAGTAGTATCGCTGCTGTTTTTTTTGCAGCTTTCGTAGTTGCTGGAACTATGTGGTATGGGTCAGCAACGACCCCAATCGAATTATTTGGGCCTACTCGTTATCAGTGGGATCAGGGATACTTTCAGCAAGAAATATATCGAAGAGTTAGCAATGGTTTAGCCGAAAATCTTAGTTTATCAGAAGCTTGGTCTAAAATTCCCGAAAAATTAGCCTTTTATGATTATATTGGTAATAATCCGGCAAAAGGGGGATTATTCAGAGCAGGCTCAATGGACAATGGGGATGGAATAGCTGTTGGATGGTTAGGACATCCCGTCTTTAGAGATAAAGAAGGACGTGAGCTTTTTGTACGCCGTATGCCTACTTTTTTTGAAACATTTCCGGTTGTTTTGGTAGATGAGGAGGGAATTGTTAGAGCAGACGTTCCTTTAGAAGAGCAGAATCCAAATATAGTGTTGAACAAGTAGGTGTAACGGTGGAGTTCTATGGTGGCGAACTTAATGGAGTAAGTTATTCTGATCCTGCTACTGTAAAAAAATATGCGAGGCGTTCTCAATTAGGGGAAATTTTTGAATTAGACCGGGCTGGTACTTTGAAATCTGATGGTGTTTTTCGCAGCAGTCCAAGGGGTTGGTTCACTTTTG
>NW_028261173.1:0-17500 GCF_056163025.1 Triticum urartu | reverse complement strand
TATAGATAGAGAAGAATCATTCTGAGCGAGTACATAAGAAGCGATCCACTTTTTTTCATCGGTTCCAGGGGAAGACCAAAGATCTTGCGCGGCAGGTCCGCCAGAAAAACTCAAAAGAGAAAGAAGTCTCGTTAATCTCTTCATGCTCGTTCCAAGTTCGAAGTACCTTTTGGCCAAAGAAAAACCCGCTTCCTGACACGATTGCCTCTTTATCTTTATATAGATAGATTCTATGGGGTTATTACTTAGTAAGTCTATTTTGTACAAGAGCCCCTCCTATCTGATAGAAAAGGGTCCCATGATCCCGAGCCGATCTTACCTTGGCTCGCAAACCCCAAGTTTGTCTATGAAGAGCTAATCTAATTGTATTTTTTTCTAGAATGGATTTCTTATGTGGAATACTAATGGATAGGGCTTCGTTGCTAAGTGCTACAAGATCTAGTGCACTGGAACTCGTGGTTATGGACCCGAATCCTTTAGTATGGAACATTGTCTTTTCCAAGTAAAAACCCCTAGTATATGAAAGAATGAAAAGGTGCTTTCGTTCTTGTGGAATAAGAAGCCCTCGTACCTTAATGAAAGGAAAATCGTAATTTTTCGTTAGGTATTTGACCAAATAGGATCGTCCAGTTCCTACAGAACCTATCACTAAAATACCCGATAGGGCTAAGCGGAACGAAAAGGGTTTTCCATGAGATGGTAAATGAAAACGATTAGTCCCACACGAGGTTTGGGAATAAGTGATTGTCTGATAATGAGCAAGGAATATACGTCTTTCTGCTAAAGAGGATCTATTAAACTCATAATTCATTAGATCCTTGTTATCAATGCCAACTAGGTATCATAAGTAAATGGATCCCGGTTGTTCAATCCTTTGATAACCAAGGTCATTCTTTGCTAAAGAGAAATGATCACTATGAGTCAGACTCAATAGAATTGGATCCATTCCAAATAGCGAGAATTAGGATTCTTGATCCCTCTCAATCTCTCTTTCAATTCGAGGATCCAGAGAGGTGTTTTCATAGTCATCTCCGAATATTTGCCATCTCGGAATATTTTCGATTTCATTTTTCTATGATATGTCTTTCTATATGAAAATTGGTTATTTACGATGTACGATGATCCCTGTTAAGCATCCATGGCTGAATGGTTAAAGCGCCCAACTCATAATTGGTAAATTTGCGGGTTCAATTCCTGCTGGATGCACACGAACGGGAACATTCCATAAGTCTATTGGAACTGGCTCTCTATCCATGGAATCTCATCCATCATCCATACATAACGAATTGGTATGGTATATTCATACCATAACATAAGAACAATAAGAACTCGAATTCTTATCGATACTGGAACTCAGAGCATAGGAGGGAAAGTCGATTTATGGATGGAATCAAATACGCAGTATTTACAGAAAAAAGTCTTCGTTTATTGGGAAAGAATCAATATACTTTTAATGTCGAATCGGGATTCACTAAGACAGAAATAAAGCATTGGGTCGAACTCTTCTTTGGTGTTAAGGTGGTAGCTGTGAATAGCCATCGACTACCTGGAAAAGGTAGAAGAATAGGACCTATTCTGGGCCATACAATGCATTACAGACGTATGATCATTACCCTTCAACCGGGTTATTCTATTCCACTTCTAGATAGAGAAAAAAACTAAAGGAGAATACTTAATAATACGGCGAAACATTTATACAAAACACCTATCCCGAGCACACGCAAGGGAACCGTAGACAGGCAAGTGAAATCCAATCCACGAAATAATTTGATCCATGGACGGCACCGTTGTGGTAAAGGTCGTAATTCCAGAGGAATCATTACCGCAAGGCATAGAGGGGGAGGTCATAAGCGCCTATACCGTAAAATAGATTTTCGACGGAATCAAAAAGACATATCTGGTAGAATCGTAACCATAGAATACGACCCTAATCGAAATGCATACATTTGTCTCATACACTATGGGGATGGTGAGAAGAGATATATTTTACATCCCAGAGGGGCTATAATTGGAGATACTATTGTTTCTGGTACAAAAGTTCCTATATCAATGGGAAATGCCCTACCTTTGAGTGCGGTTTGAACTATTGATTTACGTAATTGGAAGTAACCAATTAGGTTTACGACGAAACCTAGAAATCGATCACTGATCCAATTTGACTACCTCTACGGGATAGACCTCAACAGAAAACTGTTGAGTAACGGCAGCAAGTGATTGAGTTCAGTAGTTCCTCATAGAAAATTATTGGCTCTAGAGATATGGTAATATGGAGAAGACAAAATTGTTTGAAGCACGCACAGAACCGGAAGCGCCCCTTGTTTCAAAGAGAGGAGGACGGGTTATTCACATTTAATTTGATGGTCAGAGGCAAATTGAAAGCTAAGCAGTGGTAATTAAGACCCCCGGGGGAAAATAGGGATGTCTCCTACGTTACCCATAATATGTGGAAGTATCGACGTAATTTCATAGAGTCATTCGATCTGAATGCTACATGAAGAACATAAGCCAGATGACGGAACGCAGAGACCTAGGATGTAGAAGATCATAACATGAGCGATTCGGCAGATTTGGATTCCTTTCCTATATATCCACTCATGTGGTACTTCATCATATGATTCATATAAGATCCATCTGTCTAGAGATCGTCATATACATCTAGAAAGCCGTATGCTTTGGAAGAAGCTTGTACAGTTTGGGAAGGGGTTTTTTGAGAGAAAAGAAGAATCTACTTCAACCGATATGCCCTTAGGCACGGCCATGCATAACATAGAAATCACACGTGGAAGGGGTGGGCAATTAGCTAGAGCAGCAGGTGCTGTAGCGAAACTCATTGCAAAAGAGGGTAAATCGGCCACTTTAAGATTACCATCTGGGGAGGTCCGTTTAGTATCCCAAAACTGCTTAGCAACAGTCGGACAAGTGGGTAATGTTGGGGTGAACCAAAAAAGTTTGGGTAGAGCCGGATCTAAGTGTTGGCTAGGTAAACGCCCCGTAGTAAGAGGGGTAGTTATGAACCCTGTGGACCACCCCCATGGGGGCGGTGAAGGGAAAGCTCCCATTGGTAGAAAAAAACCCACAACCCCTTGGGGTTATCCTGCGCTTGGAAGAAGAACTAGGAAAAGGAAAAAATATAGCGATAGTTTTATTCTTCGTCGCCGTAAGTAAATACGTAACTAGGAATATGGAAAATTGCATTTTTGGAATTTGCAATAATGCGATGGGCGAACGACGGGAATTGAACCCGCGCATGGTGGATTCACAATCCACTGCCTTGATCCACTTGGCTACATCCGCCCCTTATCCAGCTAAAGGATTTTTTTCTTTTTTCCATTGATCATTATTCTATTTATTCTGACCTCCGTACTTCGATCGAGATATTGGACATAGAATGCCACTCTTTAAAAAGGAAAAAAGGAGTAATCAGCTGTGACACGAAAAAAAACGAATCCTTTTGTAGCTCATCATTTATTGGCAAAGATAGAAAAGGTCAATATGAAGGAGGAGAAAGAAACAATAGTAACGTGGTCCCGGGCATCTAGCATTCTACCCACAATGGTTGGCCATACAATCGCGATTCATAATGGAAAGGAACATATACCTATTTACATAACAAATCCTATGGTAGGTCGCAAATTGGGGGAATTCGTGCCTACTCGGCATTTCACGAGTTATGAAAATGCAAGAAAGGATACTAAATCTCGTCGTTAACTGAATTCTGAATAGAAAGATTAAGAAGAAAAAAAGATTCAAAATAAAGACAGAAATACCCAATATCTTGCTAGAACAAGATATTGGGTATTTCTGTCTTCAAAAATTCTTATATGTTAGCAGAAAAACCTTATCCATTAATAGATGGAACTTCAACAGCAGCTAAGTCTAGAGGGAAGTTGTGAGCATTACGTTCGTGCATTACTTCCATACCAAGGTTAGCACGGTTGATGATATCAGCCCAAGTATTAATAACGCGACCTTGACTATCAACTACAGATTGGTTGAAATTGAAACCATTTAGGTTGAAAGCCATAGTACTAATACCTAAAGCAGTGAACCAGATTCCTACTACAGGCCAAGCAGCCAAGAAGAAGTGTAAAGAACGAGAGTTGTTGAAACTAGCATATTGGAAGATTAATCGGCCAAAATAACCATGAGCAGCCACAATATTATAAGTTTCTTCCTCTTGACCAAATTTGTAACCCTCATTAGCGGATTCATTTTCAGTAGTTTCCCTGATCAAACTAGAGGTTACCAAGGAACCATGCATAGCACTGAATAGGGAACCGCCGAATACACCAGCTACACCTAACATGTGGAATGGATGCATAAGGATGTTGTGCTCTGCCTGGAATACAATCATAAAGTTGAAAGTACCAGAGATTCCTAAAGGCATACCATCAGAAAAGCTTCCTTGACCAATAGGGTAAATCAAGAAAACAGCAGTAGCAGCTGCAACAGGAGCTGAATATGCAACAGCAATCCAAGGACGCATACCCAGACGGAAACTAAGTTCCCACTCACGACCCATATAACAAGCTACACCAAGTAAGAAGTGTAGAACAATTAGCTCATAAGGACCACCATTGTATAACCACTCATCAACAGATGCAGCTTCCCAAATTGGGTAAAAGTGCAATCCGATCGCCGCAGAAGTAGGGATAATAGCACCAGAGATAATATTGTTTCCATAAAGTAAAGAACCAGAAACAGGCTCACGAATACCATCAATATCTACTGGAGGGGCAGCGATGAAGGCGATAATAAATACAGAAGTTGCGGTCAATAAGGTAGGGATCATCAAAACACCGAACCATCCGATGTAAAGACGATTTTCAGTGCTAGTTATCCAGTTGCAGAAGCGACCCCACAGGCTTGTACTTTCGCGTCTCTCTAAAATTGCAGTCATGGTAAGATCTTGGTTTATTCAAATTGCAAGGACTCCCAAGCACACGTATTAACTAGAATATAGATAATAGAAGGCTTGTTATTTAACAGTATAACATAGACTATATACCAATGTCAACCAAGTCAGCCCAAAGATTAGCTATCCATATAACTAAATTAACCAAACCAATAATTTTGTATTTGTAAATGAAGTGAGTCAAAGTGAAAAACTTTGATGGGTCTTTTCTATATGGGTTGCCCGGGACTCGAACCCGGAACTAGTCGGATGGAGTAGATAATTCTTCCTTGTTACAATAGAGAAAAATCCCCTCCCCAAATCGTGCTTGCATTTTTCATTGCACACGACTTTCCCTATGTAGAAATAGCCAATTTCTATTCCAAAGAGGAAGTTCTACTAATTTTTTTAATTAGTAAGTTGATTCACCTACTCTTTATTATAATAAAAAGAACATTTCAGAATGAAAAATAGAAAAGTTTTTTCTTGATCATTTATCAACCCTTTCCTGTTTCTTAATTTCGTCTAATGATTAATTAAGAGGGTTGACCAGGTCATTGATACGTATAATATCCAAATACCAAATACGCTCAGTGTGTGATCCACAGAAAGAAAAAAGAGTTGTTTTGGTGAACATCAAAGAAAAAACTTGCTCTTCTTCCATAAAAAATTCTTCTAAAAATGCCGAACCCAATCGTTGCATAAAAGTTCGTACCGTGCTTTTATGTTTACGAGCTAAAGTTCTAGCACATGAAAGTCGAAGTATATACTTTAGTCGATACAAAGTCCGTTTTTTCGAAGATCCACTATGATAATGAAAAAGATTTCTACATATCCGACCAAATCGATCAAGAATATCCCAATCTGATAAATCTGTCCAAATGGGTTTACTAATAGGATGCCCCGATCCAGTACAAAATTGAGCTTTTGATAAGTATCCTATGAGGAGAGTAGCGGGGACTATGGTATCGAATTTTTTCATTCGAGTATCTATTAGAAATGAATTCTCCAGCATTTGATTCCTTACTAACAAAGAACTTTTTTGTACACTTGAAAGGTACCCCATAAAATCGAAGCAAGAGTTTGCTAATTGGTTTATATGGATTCTTCGCGGCTGAGTCCAAAAACAGAAATAATATTGCCAGAAATTGATAAGGTAGCATTTCCATTTCTTCTTCAAAAAAAAAGTGCCTTTTGATGCAAGAATTGCCTTTCCTTGATATCGAACATAATGCATAAGAGGATCCATAAAGAACCATAGGGTTTTCCGAGAAAAACCAGGGTACATTATCCCAAAATGTTCCATCTTCCTAGAAAAGTGGATTCGTTCCAGAAAAGTTCCAGAAGATGCTAATGGTAAGCAAGAAGATTGTTTACGAAGAAACAACAAAAAAAATTCATATTCTGATACATAAGAGTTATATAGGAATTGAAATAGTCTTTTATTTTCTTTTTGAAAAAAAAAAATGGATTTCATTGAAGTAATAAAACTATTCCAATTCGAATAATAGTTGAGAAAGAATCGCAATAAATGCAAAGATGGAACATCTTGGATACGGTATTGAAGGAGTTGAACCAGGATTTCCAAATGGATAGGATAGGGTATTTCTATATGTGATAGATAATCCAAATGCAAAAATTTGTCTTCTAAAAAGGGAAATATTGAATGAATAGAGCGTAAATTCTGAAACTTTGGTATTTCTTTTTCTTTCAGACAAAAAAATTCCCGTAGCGAGAATGGGATTTCCACAACGATCGCAAACCCTTCAGATAGAATCTGAGAATAAAACTCAGAATAAAAATAATTTTTGTAATCCAATAATCGATCTTGGTTAGGATGATTAACCGAGTTATCCAAAAAATTCTGCTGATACATTCGAATAATTAAACGTTTCACAAGTAGTGAACTAAATTTCTTGTTATTACAACTAACAACTATTTCCACAGGTTCAGAACCATTTAATCCATAATGGTGGGCAAATGCATAAATATATTCCTGAAAGAGAAGTGGGTAGACAAAGTATTGTTGACGAGATTTATGTTTTTCTGAATACCCTTCGAATTTTTCCATTTGTATTTCTACTTGAATCAGAGAGAAGAAGCATTTCTCGGTTTATCGAATGATGATACATAGTGCAATATGGTCAGAACAGGGTGTTGCATTTTTAATACAAACCCTGGAAAGAAAGGGAGTCTAATCCACAGATCTTTTTCTGCTCCTTTTCTACCCAATTAGTTTATGTTTGTTCTAATTAAAAAAAAAGAACAGAACAAGTTTTTTATTTTTGCAGGCCAATCGCTCTTTTGACTTTGGAATACAGCCTCTTTATCAATATACTGCTTCTTTTACACATTCAATCCATAACATCCCTTATTCAATCCATAATCAAGAATAATTAGGATTTCTAAAAAAAAAAAGAAAAAATAAAGGGTCCACTCATAGGAAAACCCAACCTTTCCCCGCATCCGGCACTAATCTATTTTTAACGTCTAATTAGAGCGGGGAATCATTCCAATTAGGAAGTTCAGCTCGTTGCTTTTTATTTTACCAGAATTGGAGCCAGGCTCTATCCATTTATTCATTAGACCCAGAAAATCGTAATTTTGGATTCCATTCAAAAAAGATTGATTTTATTACGACATGCTATTTTTTCCATTCATTACCTTTGAGGATCAGTCGTGGTCTTCTAGACTCTACCAAGAGTCTGGACGAATTTGTTGTTTCATCCAAATGTGTAAAAGATCATAGTCGCACTTAAAAGCCGAGTACTCTACCATTGAGTTAGCAACCCAGATAAAAAAAGGATCTTAGATACGATCGAAATCCAAAAATCAATGGAATTACACCGCGCGCTTCTGTCAAAACATTGAACTAGCAAGACATCAAAAGATTTTTTTTATCGACCATGAAAAACACTCAAATGCCAAAACGAACAGGTCCGGTGAAATTCCACTAAAGTAAAGTTAAAAAAAGAGCGACCCTAATCACGATGGCCAAATTCTCCTTATTTTTAGCGATTTTTATTAACAAAAAATATATATTATAAAAAATATATATTATATTGTATGAGAATACATGCAAGAGGAACACCCTTATCATTTGAGCGAAGTGTAGGCGGAAAAATTGAATATGGAGTGAGGATAAAGAGACCCATCTATCTACAAATTCTATTTGTTCAATAGACCTTTGTCAATGGAAATACAATGGTAAGAAAACAAATTAGATAGAAAAAGTAAATAAAATAGGGGCTTATGTTGGATTGGCACGATATAATATAAATCCAAATAGGATTAAAAAAGAGGTAAATTGTGTCTAAATAATTAGACAACTAGGAATACTAATAATCTTCTCCTATCCTATTTTTTGATTCATTTAGTTCTTCAATTAACTCAAAGTTCTTTCTTTTTCTTTAAAGAATTCTGCCTTCCTTAAAATATCATAAACAGTTCTTGTTGGTTGAGCACCCTTTTCAAGGAAATAGAGAATAGCTGGAACATTTAAACAAGTTTGATTCTTTATCGGATCATAAAAACCTACTTTTTGAAGATCTCTTCCTTCTCTTCGAGATCGAACATCAATTGCAACGATTCGATAGACAGCTTATTGGGATAGATGTAGATAAACAACGCCCCCCCCTAGAAACGTATATGAGGTTTTCTCCTCATACGGCTCGAGAAAATGATTCGAATTTCTGTCGATAATAATAGAAATTAGACTATGACGTGCATTAATTTCCTTACAGAAAAAACAAATTTCATTTATACTCATGACTCAAGTGGGCTAATTTTGCCTGACAAACTTCGAAGGCAAAATCCTTCCAAAATTTTTGAGTCGTCTTTAAACTCTTTTCTTTGTCTCATTTCGAACGAATTGACTTTTATTCCTTATTCTAATCCAACTCTGTTGTTGAGACAATTGAAAATTGTGTTTACTTGTTCTGGAATCCTTTATCTTTGATTTGTGAAATCCTTGGGTTTAGACATTACTTCGGGAATTCCTATTTTTTTCTTTCAAAAGAGTAGCAACATACCCTTTTTTCTTATTTCCTTCGATAAAGCATTTATCTCTTCTATAGAAATCTAATAAGAGGGATTGATTCTGATATACTTTTATTGGACTTTCTTCTTATTTTAACCTTTCGATTTATTTCTATATTAAGGATAGACTGACAAAGTTGGCCTAATTTATTAGTTTTCACTAACCCTAGATTCTTTCCCTTGATAAAAAAAATTCTGTCCTCTCGAGCTCCATCGTGTACTATGTTACTTAAACCCAGCGCAAATTTGGTTCGGAACGAATAGAACAGGCTATGTCGAGCCAAGAGCATTTTCATTACTATGGAAAATGATGGATAGCAAAATCCACAATCGATCATGTCCTTCAAGTCGCACGTTGCTTTCTACCACATCGTTTTAAACGAAGTTTTACCATAACAAACATTCCTCTTTTCATTGCAAAGTGGTATAGAGAATTGATCCAATATGGATGGAATCATGAATAGTCATTGGTTTAGTTTTTTTATACTAATTAAAACTTGCTATCTATGGAGCAATATGGATAAAAGAAAGTAAGTATTTATCCGGGAAGCCTCCGCCAAGATCCAATTTATTTAAACCCATATTAAAATTCTATCATATGAATGAAACATAGTTTGAAAAAGACGACTAAACAAGTTTGCTTAAAACTTATTTATTCTTAAATTTCCACCCTCAACGGATGGCTCGAGATGATCAATCTTGAAGTGAGAAAAGAAGGATTGACTCTTCCTCAATAAATAAACTATCAACCTCCAAAAAAGTTTAATTAATTTAATTACTAGAATTAGAATTCTAGTAGTAATATATTTTTTCAGTACCAAAAACAATTAACTATAATAACTAAATAAACTATTCCAATGAAAAGATTGAAAGTTTTTGGTAGTTATAGAATTCTCGTACTTCTTCAACTCGAATACCAAAAGGAAGAAAAAAATATGACTAAGTGATTTTATAGTAGAGGCATATCCTGAATGTGCTTGATAGATCCCATTTTTTCATGAAAATAAAGATAGTCAATTTGACTGGACTTAAGACTTTATTATGTTTTCTGAGAAAGAATAAGATATCATTATTCTCTTTAATAAACTTTTGTCTCGTACGGAATACTATATGATTTCACCGTTTGTTTCATCAGAAACAATCTGGGACGGAAGGATTCGAACCTCCGAGTAACGGGACCAAAACCCGCTGCCTTACCACTTGGCCACGCCCCATTTCGGGTTTTATGCGACACTAATAAACACTAGTATGTTTATTTGTTATTCGTCAATACCATTTCAATTACATAAAAAAGGAGGGATATTCTCTTGCTAGTATTCTACACATGCGGATAATATAGAATCAAAAAAATGCATTGATCATTACATGGAATTCTATTAAGATATTATATGAAAGTCGAATTTATTCCACTCTCATTTGAGAGTGCGAATACAAGGAGGTATTTTGTGTTTGGGAAAGTCCGAAGAAAAAAGATTTTGAATCTGCCTTTTCCTTCTTTCCCTTAAAAAAATAACTCAAGAAAAATCCAATTATTTACTCTACAAGAATGAAATGCTTGTTATGCCTAATATACTTAGTTTAACCTGTATCTGTTTTAATTCTGTTCTTTATCCTACTAGTTTTTTCTTTGCCAAATTACCCGAAGCTTATGCTATTTTCAATCCAATCGTGGATATTATGCCTGTTATACCTCTATTCTTTTTTCTATTAGCCTTTGTTTGGCAAGCTGCTGTAAGTTTTCGATGAAATCTTTAGTACTCTGTATGCCAAATTGAATGATGTGTTCATTCCAAAAAAATTTTAAAATGGGTAAAAGCCGAGAAGTTTTATATTTTTATATTATGAACCTTCGATTCTAAAATTTAAATTCTTCTACATTGAATGGGTAGCTACAGCAATAAATTTGGATCAGCCTTTCTACTCCCCTGCACCTAGGTTGAGCAGGTACCTAAAGGTACCTACACAATACCTAACCACCTAACCCTATTTTTGCTATTGATAAGAGTGCTTATTATAAAAGAATTCTTGCAATTTTTTTCAAGAATTCTTTTTTGCATTTTTAGGTATAAAAAAAAACCATCCTAGTGGATCCGTGTGGTAAGGAAAAACTGGTAATCTATTCCTTAAAAAAAAATCTTGGAGATTATGTAATGCTTACTCTCAAACTTTTTGTTTATACAGTAGTGATATTCTTTGTTTCACTCTTTATCTTTGGATTCTTATCTAATGACCCAGGACGGAATCCTGGACGCGAGGAGTAAAAATTCAGTTTTTTTTTTTCTTATTGGATTTGTTTCGTACATTTATCTATGAGAAAATCCGGGGGTCAGAATTCTTTCCAATTCGAAAGTCCCAAATGATCCAAGGGAGCGGAAAGAGAGGGATTCGAACCCTCGGTACAAAAAAATTGTACAACGGATTAGCAATCCGCCGCTTTAGTCCACTCAGCCATCTCTCCACGTTCCAAAGCGAAAGGTTTCCGTGATATGATATAGGCAAGAAATAAGAAATAACGGTTGCAAAAAACCCCTTTTTTTTCTTTCAAAAGTCTATAAAAATTATATTGCCAATTCCATTTTAATTATATTCTTTTTTCTTAATGTTAATAAAAAAAGAAGAAAATTCTTGTTTTTTCTTTCTAAAAATCGATATTGGCCGAGAGACAATCAAATAGATTTTCTCTTTAGCGGGCATTTCCATATAGGACTTGTTATAATTATAATAAAACAAGCAGGTTATATAAAAAAAACGCTTTTTTTGTCGATTATTTATCAAGAAAGCAAAAAGGGTTCTTATCAAATCCACCATAAAATTGGAAAGAAGCATAAAGTAAGTAGACCTGACTCCTTTAATGATGCCTCTATCCGCTATTCTGATATATAAATTCGATGTAGATGAAATTGTATAAGCGAATTTTTTTTATTTCCTTAGACTTAGACCGCGCAAGACAAGAATTTTTCGCTATTTACGATTTCATATTCTTGTTACTAGATGTTCTATAGGAATAAGAAGAAATCGCAACTCCTTTGCGCTACACATAAAATTGGATTTCGAAGGTCCATTTTTTTTTTTCAGAATCCTCTATTATTTTAGTTCTTCCACCCATGCAATAGAGAGGGAATGGGAAAAGAAGGGTTACTTTTATTTGCATTTTTCCCTTAAAAGATAGACTTTGAAATAGGAGTCTTGGAATAATGCTGAATTCAAAGGTTTATTTCTTTCTATAGTATAAGAAAAACAATTTATTTCTATTTCTATAGTATAAGAAAAACAAATAAATAGTATAAGAAAAACAAATCGAATCAAATTCATGGATTTACCACGACCTCGGTTGTGACTGTGACTCCATAGATAAAAATGGGAAATTTCTCTCTTCGAGACCATTGAAAAAGGGCATTGAACGAGAAAGAAATCGTCCACAGATAATAAAACTATCATATGCCTTGGAAAGTGATATGAGGTGCTCGGAAATGGTTGAAGTAATTGAATAGGAGGATCACTATGACTATAGCCCTTGGTAGAATTCCTAAAGAAGAAAATGATCTATTTGATACTATGGATGACTGGTTACGAAGGGACCGTTTCGTTTTTGTAGGATGGTCTGGCCTATTGCTCTTTCCTTGTGCTTATTTCGCTTTAGGGGGTTGGTTTACAGGGACAACTTTTGTAACTTCTTGGTATACCCATGGATTGGCTAGTTCCTATTTGGAAGGTTGTAATTTCTTAACCGCAGCAGTTTCTACCCCTGCCAATAGTTTAGCACACTCTTTGTTGCTACTATGGGGGCCCGAAGCACAAGGAGATTTTACTCGTTGGTGTCAATTAGGCGGTCTATGGACTTTTGTAGCTCTCCACGGGGCTTTTGCACTAATAGGTTTCATGTTACGCCAATTTGAACTTGCTCGGTCTGTTCAATTGCGGCCTTATAATGCAATCTCATTCTCTGGTCCAATTGCTGTTTTTGTTTCTGTATTCCTTATTTATCCACTGGGGCAATCTGGTTGGTTCTTTGCGCCGAGTTTTGGCGTAGCAGCGATATTTCGATTCATCCTTTTCTTCCAAGGATTTCATAATTGGACGTTGAACCCATTTCATATGATGGGAGTTGCCGGAGTATTAGGTGCGGCTCTGCTATGCGCTATTCATGGAGCGACCGTAGAAAACACTCTATTTGAGGACGGTGATGGTGCAAATACCTTCCGTGCTTTTAACCCAACTCAAGCTGAAGAAACTTATTCAATGGTCACTGCTAACCGCTTTTGGTCCCAAATCTTTGGTGTTGCTTTTTCCAATAAACGTTGGTTACATTTCTTTATGCTATTTGTACCCGTCACCGGTTTATGGATGAGTGCTATTGGCGTAGTTGGCTTGGCTCTGAACTTACGTGCCTATGACTTTGTTTCCCAGGAAATCCGTGCAGCGGAAGATCCTGAATTTGAGACTTTCTACACCAAAAATATTCTTTTAAACGAGGGTATTCGTGCGTGGATGGCAGCTCAGGATCAGCCTCATGAAAATCTTATATTCCCTGAGGAGGTTCTACCACGTGGAAACGCTCTTTAATGGAACTTTCGTTTTAGCTGGTCGTGACCAAGAAACCACCGGCTTTGCTTGGTGGGCTGGGAATGCCAGACTTATCAATTTGTCCGGTAAACTGCTTGGAGCTCATGTAGCTCATGCCGGATTAATCGTATTCTGGGCCGGAGCAATGAACCTATTTGAAGTGGCCCATTTCGTACCAGAAA
This sequence comes from Triticum urartu, assembly GCF_056163025.1. Taxonomy (NCBI): domain Eukaryota; kingdom Viridiplantae; phylum Streptophyta; class Magnoliopsida; order Poales; family Poaceae; genus Triticum; species Triticum urartu. Next base: position 3,823 of record NW_028261173.1, on the reverse strand, counting down.
AGCCCATGTATGAACAAGGGTTGATTTTACTTCCACACTTAGCTACTCTAGGTTGGGGAGTAGGGCCAGGGGGGGAAGTTCTAGATACTTTTCCGTACTTTGTATCTGGCGTACTTCACCTAATTTCCTCCGCAGTCTTAGGCTTCGGTGGCATTTATCACGCGCTTCTGGGACCCGAGACTCTTGAGGAATCTTTTCCATTCTTTGGTTATGTCTGGAAAGATAGAAATAAAATGACTACAATTTTGGGTATTCACTTAATTTTGTTAGGTCTAGGTGCTTTTCTTCTAGTACTCAAGGCTCTTTATTTTGGCGGTGTATATGATACCTGGGCCCCTGGGGGGGGAGATGTAAGAAAAATTACCAATTTGACCCTTAGTCCCAGTGTTATATTTGGTTATTTACTAAAATCTCCTTTTGGTGGAGAAGGGTGGATTGTTAGTGTAGATGATTTAGAAGATATAATTGGTGGGCATGTATGGTTGGGTTTTATTTGTGTATTTGGCGGAATTTGGCATATTTTAACCAAACCCTTCGCATGGGCTCGCCGTGCATTTGTATGGTCTGGAGAAGCTTACTTGTCTTATAGTTTAGCTGCTTTATCTGTCTTTGGTTTTATCGCTTGTTGTTTTGTATGGTTCAATAATACAGCTTATCCGAGTGAGTTTTATGGACCCACCGGGCCAGAAGCTTCTCAAGCTCAAGCATTTACTTTTCTAGTTAGAGACCAGCGTCTTGGAGCTAATGTGGGATCCGCTCAAGGACCCACAGGTTTAGGTAAATATCTAATGCGTTCCCCAACTGGGGAGGTTATCTTTGGAGGGGAAACTATGCGTTTTTGGGACCTTCGTGCTCCATGGTTAGAACCTCTAAGGGGCCCCAACGGTTTGGACTTGAGTAGGTTGAAAAAAGACATACAACCTTGGCAAGAACGACGCTCAGCAGAATATATGACCCACGCTCCTTTAGGCTCTTTAAATTCCGTGGGTGGCGTAGCTACCGAGATCAATGCAGTTAATTATGTCTCTCCTAGAAGTTGGTTATCAACTTCTCATTTTGTTCTAGGATTCTTCTTTTTTGTGGGCCATTTATGGCATGCAGGAAGAGCCCGAGCTGCTGCAGCAGGTTTTGAAAAGGGAATCGATCGTGATTTGGAACCTGTTCTTTACATGAACCCTCTTAACTAAGATTTTCTTATTTATACCTGTTCTACTTTTTTTCTGTTCTGGCTCGGTTATTCCATCTAGCCGAGCCATTCATTCCTTTTTATGAAAGAAAGATAAGGGACAGAAAAAAAAAATAAATAAAAATGAAAGAAACAAACGTATTCAATAAGCAAAAGGAGAGAGAGGGATTCGAACCCTCGATAGTTCCTAGAACTATACCGGTTTTCAAGACCGGAGCTATCAACCACTCAGCCATCTCTCCACAGCCTAATCCTTATTTTACTCCTACAAATAGAACATAGCCATATAAAAAATAAAAAGATTTATTAGCCTCTAGAAAGATATCAGATACAAGTTCCTTTTCGATATATCTCTGTATACTGTATACACGGATACAGGATCCGCTATACCCGCTTGTGAAATAAAGAGTAAATAATCTCTTCTCACCCCCATATCCAAATAAAAAAGCGGTTTAAGTAATAAATTTGAATTAAAGAGAAGAATCAATGGATTCATGATTAAACCCCTCCTACTTCTTGTATTTTTTTACAATTTTGGTTTAAGTGAGGGATCAAATATGTAGTCAACTTTATTTGATGGTAGCTTGGAGGATTAGAAATATGACTATTGCTTTCCAATTAGCTGTTTTTGCATTAATTGCGACTTCCTCAGTCTTAGTAATTAGTGTACCCCTTGTATTTGCTTCTCCTGATGGTTGGTCAAATAATAAAAATGTTGTATTTTCCGGTACATCATTATGGATTGGACTAGTCTTTCTCGTAGCTATTCTGAATTCTCTCATTTCTTAAATGAAATTTGGTTAATATTTATTAACCCCATAAAAAAGAAATAATAAAGGCCATTTCTTCTAAAAAATTAGAATAGTGAGACGTATTAAAACGCAATTTGCGTTCCGAATTGCTAGCTCTTCTCTTTCAGTATTATGAAATTCCATTCCCATTAGAATATTCATTGACAGATAATAAAAAAAAGGAAAACTCTAATATAATAGAAAATGAAATGAAACGGTCGACCCAGACATAGAAGGTCGACCCAGGCGGATATACGCTATAAAATATATACCGTAGCGAGCGTAGTTCAATGGTAAAATATCTCCTTGCCAAGGAGAAGATACGGGTTCGATTCCCGCCGCTCGCCCGCTTAATTTATCAAAGTACTATGATAAAAAGTTTAGTCTAGTTAACTGTTTAACTACTTATATTAAATTAAGTATTAATTAGGTGTTAGTCTAGTGCCGTATCCCTTACTATCTTACCCTTCCTTTGCATCCCACTCAAAAAAAGAGGGCGCTCCAGAGGCAGAAATAGAACTCGCCAACAGAGCTCCAAAAATTGGGTATTAACTGAGACAAACAACGGGCAAACTTTTTTTAAAGGGAAGGGAGAGGTAGACTGTCCCTTTCGTTTCATTTTTATTTTCTGCAGGGTAGGGAGAGGCCTTGCGCCTTCTTTTTTTGAAGGCAAGTGACTTCGCAAACTGCTCAATTTTGCCCTCTAGGGCCGGGAACTAATGAATAAAAAAGGGTTGGATACGCCCCTCTACCATACATATCTAGAGAAATAGAATAGTCCTTTATACAGACTGCTAAGTGCGGAGACGGGAATCGAACCCGTGACCTCAAGGTTATGAGCCTCGTGAGCTACCAAACTGCTCTACTCCGCTCTGGAGTACCAGAAACTGGTGGACAAAAAAGGCTTGAATACAAGCCTCTAACATGTCTAGACAAATAGAATACTCCTTTTATACAGAATGGAGCGGGTAGCGGGAATCGAACCCGCATCGTTAGCTTGGAAGGCTAGGGGTTATAGTCGACGTTGGTTGATTATTTTTAACGTCTCTAATTCAAAACCGAACATGAAATTTTGATTTCATTCGGCTCCTTTATGGATATTCTCACCACTTAACATCTATGTCAGCTTTTCTATTTGAATGGAACCAAAGCTCTCCGCTTTCTAGATGATCCTTATAGAGTAGGAGATAGAAATTCTATCTAAATTCATCTAATCTACTTACTTCGTTCCCTAATTTCATTCAAGAGATCCTGAGGAAAAGAATTGGGTTTCCACCGAGCTGAAACAATATGCGGATGGTTCTAGTAAACCAAAACTATCGTTTTTTAGCTATTTGGCTTCCTTATTCCTTATTTTAAGAAGATTTAGTTACGATTGGAAATCAACTTTTTTGTATCTTCATCCATAGATCCTTTACTCATATTTTCAAAATTGGAATACTTAATCCAATGCAAAATTATGCTTCGCGACTCTGTACTCATAATCCTATTTTTATTTTGGATGCAATTTAAATTAGTCTTTGGATACAAATCGCCAGAATGTATATTCTTCCTCAATATGCTATTGAGAGGAAAAGGATTTAATCCTTTATAAGAACTAAAGTTTTCATCGGAATATAAAAATAAAAAACTTAAGGATGCCTTAAGTATATCATTTCAAATTCAGTTATTAATAGAACGAATCACACTTTTACCACTAAACTATACCCGCTACATTGTAGATTATGGTATAAATGGTACCCTTTGTCAAGGATAGCCATTTGACAAGAAGGCTAATTCCCCCTTATTGAATCAGATGGAGAAGGTTCATGACACTGAGCCGTTGGTACTTCTACTTCGATCGCTC